>NC_084591.1:2273014-2318014 GCF_033807715.1 Cololabis saira
TTTACATTTTATTTTATTTTAGTTGTTTTTATTTGTTGTTTTTATTATTATAATTATTTTTAATTTATGTTATTTGTGAAAGGGGCAGATCAGATAAGATTCTTCTTCTTTCTGCTCCCTTTTCATTCACAAGTTGGGAACATTTGTGTTTGTATTTGTATTGAATGGTTTTGTTTTTTGAATGAAATAAAGAATAAAATGAAATGAAATGAAATGGTGCCGGCAGGCCCGGTCCTGGTGCCGGCAGGCCCGGTCCTGGTGCCGGCAGGCCCGGTCCTGGTGCCGGCAGGCCCGGTTCTGCTAGCCACCATGCTCAGCGGCGTGTCTCCACAGGGAAGGCCAACAACTGGCCGCGGCTGCCCAAGAGTTTCCCCATCCGGCCGTGTTTCTACCAGGACTTTGAGGAGGAGATCCCGCCCGAGTACCAGCGGGTCTGCCGGATGATGTACTACCTGTGGATGTGTGAGTTCTGGTTCTGGCCGGGTCATAACTGCATGCAAGCCACACTGAAAGCTTTAATACGGGCCCCCCAAGTTATTTGGATTGACAGCTCCCTAGGGATGGGCGGTACGGACTAAAAAATGTATCACGATAATTTCTGGCATTTATCCCAATGACGATAAAAATGACGATAAAAAAAATATCAATTCAACGAGGAGGAATCATCGAGATAACTCCATGACCGTTTCCTACAGCGCTTTCAACCGGCTTTCAACCGGCTTTCAACGCGAGCGACAGGAAGAAAATAGAAGCAGGACGACAAATGTTCAGCTCAAAACGCTGCGTCGCTGCGGCCAGTTAGGACAGTCCAATAGAAAATAAAGCAATGGAATTGATTTTGTTGCTGGCGCTCGTTCGCATCGCATGCAGTTATGATACGGTGTAACGCCACCTCCCTGTCTTGCACTCAGCAGCACGCCGATTTTTTTTTGTGTCCAGCCGCGGTACTGCAACAGAAAATCCCATGGGGCCCAAAAAGCTTTTTTCCCATCGACCGCAATAGTAAAAGAGAAGCCTCTAAAACTGTTCACAGGAACCTCCAGCTGTAATCACCGGCAATTACTAATCTTTGTATTCTATACTTTTAAGTCATGGACTTTATATCCGTCAAAAATGTTTTATAACGGCCAAAAAAGTCAAAGAAAAGTCTCTTTCTGGGCGTGACGTCACGGCTGACGTCACAGCCGTGTCCGTGCATTCCACGGATGTATTATATTAATACATATTATATAATTATATTATATTAATACATATTATATAATTATATTATATTAATACATTAATAATATATGTAATAATATACATGTAATTTGTATAAGTTTCATAAATAAATCATACAAAAAATTAAAAAAATAATATACATGTAATAATATACATTCATTAATATATTATATTAATACATATTATATAATTATATTATATTAATACATTAATAATATATGTAATAATATACATGTAATAATATACATTAATTCATATATAATATTAATACATATTATGTAATTATATTATATTGATACATTAATAATATATGTAATAATATACATGTAATAATAAACATTAATTCATATATTATATTAATACATATTATATTAATACGAGCAACTTCCATTGAAATGAACGGCGGCCATTTTCTGGTCAGGTATCCAGTTATTATAATACATCCATGGTGTAACGCCGCCGCGCTAACGTCATGCTAACGCCCCTCTGCTAACGTCCTGCTAACATCCTGCTAACGCCCCTCTGCTAACGTCCTGCTAACATCCCTCTGCTAACGTCCTGCTAACATCCCTCTGCTAATGTCCTGCTAACATCCCTCTGCTAACGTCCTGCTAACATCCCTCTGCTAATGTCCTGCTAACATCCCTCTGCTAACGTCCCTCTGCTAACGTCCCCCCCAGTCCACAGCGTGACCCTGTTCCTGAACCTGCTGGCCTGCCTGGCCTGCCTCACATCGGACACCGCCTGTGCCGTGGACTTCGGCCTGTCCATCCTCTGGCTCATCCTGTTCACGCCCTGCTCCTTCCTGTGCTGGTACCGGCCCGTCTACAAGGCCTTCAGGTGAGTCCTGGTACTGGTCCTGGTGGTCCTGCTGGTCCTGGTTTCAGTTCCACCTCAGCGTTGACCCGTTCTCTGTGTCTCCAGGACCGACAGCTCCTTCAGCTTCTTCTTCTTCTTCTTCGTGTTCTTCTGCCAAGTGGTGATCTTCGTCATCCAGGCGGTGGGAATCCCCAAGTGGGGCAACAGGTGAGTGGGCGGGGCAACAGGTACCTTTATCTCTCACCGCCGCTACCTTTATCTCTCTCCACCGCTACCTTTATCTCTCTCCACCGCTACCTTTATCTCACCGCCGCTACCTTTATCTCTCTCCACCGCTACCTTTATCTCTCTCCACCGCTACCTTTATCTCTCCGCCGCTACCTTTATCTCTCCACCGCTACCTTTATCTCTCTCCACCGCTACCTTTATCTCTCTCCACCGCTACCTTTATCTCTCTCCACCGCTACCTTTATCTCTCTCCACCGCTACCTTTATCTCTCTCCACCGCTACCTTTATCTCTCTCCACCGCTACCTTTATCTCTCTCCACCTTTATCTCTCTCCACCTTTATCTCTCTCCACCGCTACCTTTATCTCTCTCCGCCGCTACCTTTATCTCTCTCCGCCGCTACCTTTATCTCTCTCCGCCGCTACCTTTATCTCTCTCCACCGCTACCTTTATCTCTCTCCACCGCTACCTTTATCTCTCTCCACCGCTACCTTTATCTCTCTCCACCGCTACCTTTATCTCTCACCACCGCTACCTTTATCTCTCTCCACCGCTACCTTTATCTCTCCACCGCTACCTTTATCTCTCCACCGCTACCTTTATCTCTCCACCGCTACCTTTATCTCTCCACCGCTACCTTTATCTCTCCACCGCTACCTTTATCTCTCCACCGCTACCTTTATCTCTCTCCACCGCTACCTTTATCTCTCTCCACCGCTACCTTTATCTCTCTCCACCGCTACCTTTATCTCTCTCCACCGCTACCTTTATCTCTCACCACCGCTACCTTTATCTCTCTCCACCGCTACCTTTATCTCTCCACCGCTACCTTAATCTCTCCACCGCTACCTTTATCTCTCTCCGCCGCTACCTTTATCTCTCTCCGCCGCTACCTTTATCTCTCTCCGCCGCTACCTTTACCTCTCTCCGCCGCTACCTTTACCTCTCTCCACCGCTACCTTTACCTCTCTCCACCGCTACCTTTATCTCTCTCCACCGCTACCTTTATCTCTCTCCACCGCTACCTTTATCTCTCTCCACCGCTACCTTTATCGCTCTCCACCGCTACCTTTATCGCTCTCCACCGCTACCTTTATCGCTCTCCACCGCTACCTTTATCTCTCTCCGCCGCTACCTTTATCTCTCTCCGCCGCTACCTTTATCTCTCTCCGCCGCTACCTTTATCTCTCTCCGCCGCTACCTTTATCTCTCTCCGCCGCTACCTTTATCTCTCTCCGCCGCTACCTTTATCTCTCTCCGCCGCTACCTTTATCCCTCTCCGCCGCTACCTTTATCTCTCCACCGCTACCTTTATCTCTCCATCGCTACCTTTATCTCTCTCCATCGCTACCTTTATCTCTCTCCACCGCTACCTTTATCTCTCTCCACCGCTACCTTTATCTCTCTCCACCGCTACCTTTATCTCTCTCCACCGCTACCTTTATCTCTCACCACCGCTATCTTTATCTCTCACCACCGCTATCTTTATCTCTCTCCACCGCTACCTTTATCTCTCCACCGCTACCTTTATCTCTCTCCACCGCTACCTTTATCTCTCTCCACCGCTACCTTTATCTCTCTCCACCTTTATCTCTCTCCACCGCTACCTTTATCTCTCACCACCTTTATCTCTCGCCGCCGCTACCTTTATCTCTCTCCACCTTTATCTCTCCACCGCTACCTTTATATCTCTCCACCGCTACCTTTATATCTCTCCACCGCTACCTTTATCTCTCTCCACCGCTACCTTTATCTCTCTCCACCGCTACCTTTATCTCTCTCCACCGCTACCTTTATCTCTCTCCACCGCTACCTTTATCTCTCTCCACCGCTACCTTTATCGCTCTCCACCGCTACCTTTATCTCTCTCCACCGCTACCTTTATCTCTCTCCACCGCTACCTTTATCTCTCTCCACCGCTACCTTTATCTCTCTCCGCCGCTACCTTTATCTCTCTCCGCCGCTACCTTTATCTCTCTCCGCCGCTACCTTTATCTCTCTCCGCCGCTACCTTTATCTCTCTCCGCTGCTACCTTTATCTCTCTCCGCCGCTACCTTTATCTCTCTCCGCCGCTACCTTTATCCCTCTCCACCGCTACCTTTATCCCTCTCCACCGCTACCTTTGTCTCTCACCACCTTTATCCCTCTCCACCGCTACCTTTGTCTCTCACCACCTTTATCTCTCTCCGCCGCTACCTTTATCTCTCCACCGCTACCTTTATCTCTCCGCCGCTACCTTTATCTCTCTCCGCCGCTACCTTTATCTCTCCACCGCTACCTTTATCTCTCCGCCGCTACCTTTATCTCTCCACCGCTACCTTTATCTCTCCACCGCTACCTTTATCTCTCTCCACCGCTACCTTTATCTCTCCACCGCTACCTTAATCTCTCCACCGCTACCTTTATCTCTCTCCACCGCTACCTTTATCTCTCTCCACCGCTACCTTTATCTCTCTCCACCGCTACCTTTATCTCTCTCCAGCGCTACCTTTATCTCTCTCCACCGCTACCTTTATCTCTCTCCACCGCTACCTTTATCGCTCTCCACCGCTACCTTTATCTCTCTCCACCGCTACCTTTATCTCTCTCCACCGCTACCTTTATCTCTCGCTACCTTTATCTCTCTCCACCGCTACCTTTATCTCTCTCCGCCGCTACCTTTATCTCTCTCCGCCGCTACCTTTATCTCTCTCCGCCGCTACCTTTATCCCTCTCCGCCGCTACCTTTATCTCTCCACCGCTACCTTTATCTCTCCACCGCTACCTTTATCTCTCCATCGCTACCTTTATCTCTCTCCACCGCTACCTTTATCTCTCTCCACCGCTACCTTTATCTCTCTCCACCGCTACCTTTATCTCTCTCCACCGCTACCTTTATCTCTCACCACCGCTATCTTTATCTCTCTCCACCGCTACCTTTATCTCTCACCACCTTTATCTCTCTCCACCTTTATCTCTCTCCACCGCTACCTTTATCTCTCACCACCTTTATCTCTCGCCGCCGCTACCTTTATCTCTCTCCACCTTTATCTCTCCACCGCTACCTTTATATCTCTCCACCACTACCTTTATCTCTCTCCACCGCTACCTTTATCTCTCTCCACCGCTACCTTTATCGCTCTCCACCGCTACCTTTATCTCTCTCCACCGCTACCTTTATCTCTCTCCGCCGCTACCTTTATCTCTCTCCGCCGCTACCTTTATCTCTCTCCGCCGCTACCTTTATCTCTCTCCGCCGCTACCTTTATCTCTCTCCGCCGCTACCTTTATCTCTCTCCGCCGCTACCTTTATCTCTCCATCGCTACCTTTATCTCTCCACCGCTACCTTTGTCTCTCACCACCTTTATCCCTCTCCACCGCTACCTTTATCCCTCTCCGCCGCTACCTTTATCTCTCCGCCGCTACCTTTATCTCTCCGCCGCTACCTTTATATCTCTCCACCGCTACCTTTATCTCTCTCCACCGCTACCTTTATCTCTCCACCGCTACCTTTATCCCTCTCCGCCGCTACCTTTATCTCTCTCCACCGCTACCTTTATCTCTCCATCGCTACCTTTATCTCTCTCCACCGCTACCTTTATCTCTCTCCACCGCTACCTTTATCTCTCTCCACCGCTACCTTTATCTCTCCACCGCTACCTTTATCTCTCCCCACCTTTATCTCTCTCCACCGCTACCTTTATCTCTCTCCACCTTTATCTCTCTCCACCGCTACCTTTATCTCTCACCACCTTTATCTCTCTCCATCGCTACCTTTATCTCTCTCCACCGCTACCTTTATCTCTCTCCACCGCTACCTTTATCTCTCACCACCTTTATCTCTCTCCACCGCTACCTTTATCTCTCTCCGCCGCTACCTTTATCTCTCTCCGCCGCTACCTTTATCTCTCTCCGCCGCTACCTTTATCTCTCTCCGCCGCTACCTTTATCTCTCTCCGCCGCTACCTTTATCTCTCTCCACCGCTACCTTTATCTCTCACCACCTTTATCTCTCTCCATCGCTACCTTTATCTCTCTCCACCGCTACCTTTATCTCTCCACCGCTACCTTTATCTCTCTCCACCGCTACCTTTATCTCTCTCCACCTTTATCTCTCCACCGCTACCTTTATCTCTCTCCGCCGCTACCTTTATCGCTCTCTGCCGCTACCTTTATCTCTCGCCGCTACCTTTATCTCTCCCCACCTTTATCTCTCCACCGCTACCTTTATCTCTCTCCACCGCTACCTTTATCTCTCTCCGCCGCTACCTTTATCTCTCTCCACCGCTACCTTTATCTCTCTCCACCGCTACCTTTATCTCTCCACCGCTACCTTTATCTCTCTCCGCCGCTACCTACAACAGAAGTTGTCTCTAGGATCTTTCCAGAAACAGGAACATGATTCCCGAGCAATTATTACATATAGATAGATAGATAGATAGATAGATAGATAGATAGATAGATAGATAGATAGATAGATAGATAGATAGATAGATAGATATCTTATATACCTTAGTCTCTCCTTCATCACTGGATTCAACATATCTTCGTTCGCTGATGATAAAGTCTTCTGCTTCTGTTCTCTCTTCTCCTCTTCCTCCTCTTCTGCACTTTCATCTCTTCAGACGGAGACGTCTTCAGCCCGTCTGTAAGTTCCTGCTTCCGTTCTCTCTCTTCTTCTGGTACCGGTACCGACACCAGTCTGAGGTCCGTTTGGACCGGTCCGTATGGACCATTATAGATCTGAACGTAGACATTGCTAGCAGTTCTCTCTGAGGACAGCAGAACCGGGCCTGGGTCCAGGACCAGGTCCTGGACCAGGTCCTGGACCAGATGAAGGACTAACCCTGTTTCCCCCCCAGCGGCTGGATCACGGCCTTCACCGTCATCGGAGCGAACAAAGCGGTGGGAGCCATCATGATGGTGGTGGCCGTGCTCTTCACCTTCTGCGCCGGGATGTCCATCTTCATGCTCAAGATGGTAAGATACAAGATAATGTAAAGCTTGAAAGAGTCTATGATGCTTCTTTTTTAGGAGTAATAATAGACCACAATCTTAACTGGAAGCCCCACATGAAATATATTAGATCAAAGTTGGCTAAAAGTATCGGCATTCTAGGAAAAACTAGACACATATTAAAGCGACACTATGTAACTTTTCCACCTTAATCTAATATTTCATCATCATCATTGTGAAGGAACATCAACTTCCAACAGGTTTAATGAACCTCTGTCATGGTCTGAGGGGTCTGTATCTCCTTCACCGGCACTATGTAACTTTGAGGAGCATGGTAGGAACCCTGCCACACTAAAAAACTACAAATCGTTACGACTTTGACTGCTTTACAGCATACGTCACTTCCCCCTCCTTCCCAATTCGTAGTCGAGACGAAAATGGGCGGGGCGTGGAGCGCAGAGCTCCGCAGAAGCTGCGTTGTGGCTGCAGCAGCTCCACACAACAGACGTGGAGAAAAGATCGCTAATGGTTTAACTTTTCACCGCTTTCCTGCTCGGAGGCCTACGCCGTAGGTCTGCATTAAATCGACGCAGACCTACGGCGTAGGGCACGTGGCGACGCGTACCCTACGCCGTAGGCTCTGCGTCGATTTAACGCAGAACCATAAACAGCCTTAAACCACAAACACTCACGCAGACCGGGGCGGATCAAAACACGGGTTTTATTCCCCACTTCTCCAGCTAAACGCAGTTGCTGGCCAGCTCTCTGCGCTGCGATTAACCCCAATCTTCAGATAAAACTAGTTTGTTGAGGAAAAAATATTAACTCTTATTTGTAGCTGCAGAGGAAAAAATAATCTCACGAGGAAAACAAAAATATTGCTCACGCCTCTTCAACATAATATAGCAGTCAAAAAAAAAGAAAAGAGAAGTAAGAGGGATACAAAACATGTACTGTATGTTGTACTATTATACAAATTTATTGAAACACATGGCTCTTCAGTAGTGATTTCATATGGATCCAGACCGTTAATAATCATTATTTTCTCCATATACCGCTCCCTGGCTTCCTTGTTTAAGGTTCCCGGTAAATTCCAGTTCCTTTCCAGCAGTTTAACATCTTTTTTTTTTGCGTTCCATCTGTTCACTTGGTGAAACAGAAAAGCGTCCCGTCTTTTCTCAAAACAAATGCAGCGACGGGACAGGAGTTTTCCGGCAGTTCGCGCTGGTGCTCATGGGAAACGTAGTGTTCTTTCTGGTAAAACACTACTGCTTTTGTCCAAAAGATGCCGCCAAACTCAGAAAAGCTGAAAGTTACGTTGTGCTGCTTTAAACCTAAAAACATTATACATACTTTATAATTCATTAATTTTACCGTATCTGAAGTACTGTGTGGAGATTTGGGGAAATACTTTTAAAACCAATCTTCAACCCATTTATGTAATGCAAAAAAAAGCAATAAGAATTGTAAATGTTGGCAGGGTTATGCAGCAGGCGGCTTGGCGTGGTAAACCAGAATAAAGATAGACACCAAAACGGGAATAACAGAGCTTCACACAGTCTTTCGTTTCACTCGATCCAACAACTGCAATCAGCTGTGGATGCGCAGCCATTTATTGACACACCCACAAATCACAGCACCTGTCTGGTCAATCAGATCAACCAATTAACAAGTGACACACAGCTTGAGTTCAAACAAACACAAATAATTGAGAGCACTCTCAGTCTCAACACCCCCACTTGCTCTCACATTGTTCCAAAAGAAAACTTAATTAACTCCAAACATAAATTCATCAAACTGTTTCAACTTAAATTTTGTTGCAGGTTTGGTAAATAGGTCTGCAACCATTTCATTGGTCTGACAATAAGTCAAGATCATTTTGCCATTGTTTACAGTGGATCGAATGAAGTGGTACTTGATATCCACATGTTTACACCTCTGTCCGCTGACAGGATTTTTAGCTAAACAAACCGTGCCTTGGTTGTCCTCGTATACTTTAGGTATTGCATATGGATGCTTATCAATCCCCTCTAGGAAATGAGTAAGGTAGAGACACTCTTGGATAGTAGCAGCGAGTGCTATATACTCTGACTCACAAGTGGACAGTGCTACCGTTGGCTGCTTTTTGGTCTTCCATGACACTAAAGCGCCCCCTTTGGTTAAGCTTATACAGTAACCAGATGTACTTCGTCTATCAGAGGTATCAGCAGCCCAATCTGCATCACTGTACGCTTGTATCCCTAGGTTCTCATCACTTCGCCTGTAACATAGTACTTTGTCACTTGTACCTTTTAGATACCTTAGGACATGTTTAACTGTACCCCATTGCTGTTCTGTAGGTTTAGAGAAGTATTGTGACAGTTTGCTTATTATAAAGCTCAAATCAGGTCTGGTACAGACAGTCAGATGAGGCTTCCTACTGCCTCTCTGTATCTTGTGACATCACTCATGAGTACTGCATCATCCGTGTAGTTAAGTTTTTGCTCACACGGTGTGGATCTAGGTTTACAATTTTCCATGTCAAACCTCTCAAGGATTTTTCCTACATACTTTGTCTGAGACATTGTTACACAGTCTTCACTCTGGTTAAAATCAATACCAAGAAAATGTCCAAGTTTTCCCAGATCCTTCATTTTAAACCTTGCTGTAAGCATGTCTTTTACAACATTCAATGAATTTTCATCACTTGCTGCAATGAGTAAGTCATCAATCCAAATAACCATGATCACCTTGTTTTGCTCTGTTTCCCTTGTGTAAACACAGTGGTCAGCTTGGTTCTGTACAAACTTGTTTTTGGTTAGATAGTCATGTAAAACTCTGTTCCAATTCCTGCCTGATTGTTTTAGCCCATACAGTGACCTTTCTAGTTTACACACCAGCTTTTCATTTGTTTGAGATTGCACCTCATACCCCTCTGGTTGTTCCATGTAAATCTCCTTGTCTATTGGTGCATTTAAGTAGGCTGTTTTTACATCCATTTGGTGCAGAACCAAATTTTCCTGTGCTGCTTTCTGCATTAGCACTCTGATGCTAGTCAAGTTAGCTGTGGGGGAAAAAGTCTCCACATAATCTACACCCATCTTTTGACTGTATCCTTTTGCGACATAGCGGGCCTTGTATTTCTCAGAACCATCAGGATTGTTTTTAATAGCATACACCCATCTACCCCCCACTACTTTCTTGCCCTCAGGTAGGCTAGTTAGGGTAAATGTGTTCTCTCTAAGTGAATGAATCTCCTCATCCATCGCTCTGACCCACTCTGTTGACTTATCCGATGTTACAGCTTCTGTGAATGAAACTGGTATGTCACACATGACTCGATAACAGTAGTCTATGTTACTCTGAACTTGATCCATCTCCTCAGACGTATACTTAGGCATTCTACAATCTGTGTACCTGTCTGGCATCCTCCTCTCTCTAGAAGGGTAACGACTAACTTCACCAACTTCAGGCTCACACTTGACCTCTACTGGAACCGACTGGTGGCAACTTGCTTCAGACTTCACTTCATGTTCTAGTGGGACATGGTGCTCTGGACTCCTGGATTTGTACTGTACAAAGTCATCTATAGGCGTTAAATTCACTTGAGTCTGCTGCTCTGCACCCATCTTGGCTACAAACTTTACCACCCTGTGCTTCTGCACCCTCTTAGTCTCAGGGAAGTAAATGATGTACGCCGGACTGTTCTTGTCATACCCGATGAAAACACCCTTCTCACATCTTGGGTCTAGTTTTCTTTTCTCTCGAA
Source organism: Cololabis saira (assembly GCF_033807715.1). Taxonomy (NCBI): domain Eukaryota; kingdom Metazoa; phylum Chordata; class Actinopteri; order Beloniformes; family Belonidae; genus Cololabis; species Cololabis saira. The sequence goes on from NC_084591.1 coordinate 2,283,968, forward strand.
CATAAACAAAACACTCTGACCCAAATGTCTGCATCCTAGATAAATTAGGCCTCTTGCCTGTCAATGCTTCTATTGGTGTCTGTTTTGTACGTTTGTTGAAACATCTGTTTCTAACCACAGCGGCAGTCTGAACTGCATAAGTCCACAGTTGTTTTGGCAGGTTGCTTTCAATTAACATACATCGTGCCATATCAAAAAGTGTGCGCCAGTTGCGCTCAGCAGTGCCATTCTGGTGGGGAGAGTAAGGTGCTGATTTTTCATGTCTAATCCCCTGTTTAATGAGTAGAGCCTGGTAACCTTTACCTGTGAATTCAGTACCATTGTCCGATCTGAAACATTTAACTTTACCATATGGCGCTACATCAGCCAGAAACTTCTCCGTTGCATGTAATGTGTCACTTTTGTTTTTCAAAAAATACACAAAAACTGTACTAGAAAAATCATCAGTAAATGAGAGGGCATATTTGTGCCCATCTCTCGACTCTGGGTGGATTGGTCCTGCCAAATCCGTGTGTACCAGTTCTAAAGGTGTTCTAGCTCTTGCGTCAGGATTTCTGTTTCTCGTTTGATAAAGTTTTCCCAGGGTGCACACTTCACAATGTGGAGGTTTGTTTATTGAACCTTTAATTTTCATCCCGTTAACCACACTCTGCAATTTCTGAATGTCATCATAGTTGCAATGTCCAAGGACCTCATGCCAAGTCTGCATATCAAAACACCCCATGCACTGATCATCACATTCATCATTATCATTCACTGTGTGCAAGTAATACAGTCTGTCATGCACATGAATGCGGAATTTCGTACCGTCTCTGTGAATTAAATTGTCCTTTTCCTTTTTGAAAATCACTGTGGCCCCGTTGGCAGTAGCTGCCTTCACAGAAAAAATGCCTTGTGGATAGGATGGGATGTACAGGGCTTGTTTCAGTACAGTGTTTATTTGTCTGCCTCCGCTGTCAGTCAAACATACCTCTGCGTCACCGCGGCGCTCTGCAACCCCTTTGCATCTCGTACCGTCAGCCAGCTCTATGCAGTGTGTCTCAGCCTGGAACCCATCATCAAACCGCTTGAACTTTGTGTGGTCTGTGATGATATGCGAGGTAGCTCCGCAGTCGACCATCAGGCCCCTCACGTTGACACTGGCTGTCCCCTCACTCACTCGGAAGGCGTACTCTTGGTCCTCACCCGCTGTCTCCCCGTAGACTTTACGTGCGTCATCTCGCTCGCTGCGCTGGCGCTGTTTCTTTCTGCAGGTGGTGTCCCGGTGCGTGGCGCTCCTGCAGTGACTGCACCACAGTTTACGCCGGCAGTCTCTGGCGAGGTGTCCTCTCAGGCCGCATCTGAAGCACGTCAGGTCTGCTGCTGCCCGGTCACCTGCGCTGTCGGGTCTCCCTCTTTGCTGCTGCATGCGCACCTTCATCACATTGTCAGCTGTTGCTGCAGCCCGCATCTTGTCTGTGTCCTCGTAGCTGCGCAACTTTGTTTTAAATTCAGCAAAAGTCATTGCCGCATCATACTGCGTGATATGGACAGAAAAAGGCTTGAATGACTCTGGCAAGCCTTTTAAAACCATAGCCACCAATAGTCCATCACTTAATATTTCTCCGGCATTTCTCAGAGCAGTGATTGCAGTTTCAGCGCGGATCACATATTCAGTGACACTTTCACTGTCTGATTTCTGAAGGGACGTCAGTTCTGTATAGAGATTGATGATACGTGGCTTGCCTCTACCTTGATAGTAGTCTCTCAAAATCTTTAGCGCTGCTCGCCCATCATCAGCCGCCTCTCTCATTATCAACGATAGGCTCTTGTAATCCAGAAATTGGATAAGTTCTGCATATGCCTCGGCATTCTTGGCTGCATCATCAACCAGCTCAGCTTCGTCGTCTGTCTCAGGATCATTGAAGATAACATCTTTCAGGCCTTGCAGACGAAGGTGGCCCAAGAATTTTGTCTCCCAAATCTCATAGTTCTTTTCATCTCCATTGAACTGAAGCCGGGACCAGCGGCTTGCGTCTGTAATCCTTTTACTCATGGTGTCAGCGTCGTCATCACACTCTCTGTGGGTTATTCTGGATTGTCTCTGGGCCCATAACCTGTTGGCAGGGTTATGCAGCAGGCGGCTTGGCGTGGTAAACCCGAATAAAGATAGACACCAAAACGGGAATAACAGAGCTTCACACAGTCTTTCGTTTCACTCGATCCAACAACTGCAATCAGCTGTGGATGCGCAGCCATTTATTGACACACCCACAAATCACAGCACCTGTCTGGTCAATCAGATCAACCAATTAACAAGTGACACACAGCTTGAGTTCAAACAAACACAAATAATTGAGAGCACTCTCAGTCTCAACAGTAAATAATGTAGGATTTTATCATCACACAAATGTTTTGTTCTGGAAATTAAACGCACTAAAATTGACTGACTTAGTTGAATTTAAAAACGGCACAGATAATATACAAAGCAAAGAATAATTCACTCCCCTGCAACATACAAAAACTGTTTAAGGATAGAGATGAATATGAGTTAAGGGGGAACAGAATCTCAAACAACCAACAGTTAAAACACTTAAAAGTGTGTTTCAGTTACAGGTTAAGTTGTGGAATAGCTTGGCAGATAATCTTAAACAAAGTAAAAACATCATACAGTTTAAAAATAGTTTAAAACAGACCATGATTAGTAAATACCAACAAGATTGAAGGATAAGATGCAAGAGAGAGAATTATGGAATTATGCAGGTAATAATTACTGATCTTTTTGTCCTTGTTTTAATCGAGACTAGTAATTATTTATTTTTCCTTTTTTCTTTTCTTACTGGTTCTTTGTTGTTACATATATTTTTTTGTGTGTTTTGTGTTTGCTTCTTTTTTGGGTGGAAATGCTAGAAATAATTTGTTGTAGAAAGTGTAAATAATAATAATGTGAAGGTTAAAGGCATTTATAAGCTCAGAGCTTCAGCTACTCCTTTTTGATCCAAATGATTACACGACATGTTATGAATCAGTGTACCATACTGAGCACATGATCCAAATAAATAAATAAAAAAATAAGATCCTCCTGGGGGAGAACTGGTGGAGAATTGGTGGAGAACTGGTGGAGAACTGGTGGAGAACTGGTGGAGAAGTGGTGGAGAACTGGTGGAGAAGTGGTGGAGAACTGGTGGAGAAGTGGTGGAGAACTGGTGGAGAAGTGGTGGAGAACTGATGGAGAACTGGTGGAGAACTGGTGGAGAAGTGGTGGAGAAGTGGTGGAGAAGTGGTGGAGAAGTGGTGGAGAAGTGGTGGAGAAGTGGTGGAGAACTGGTGGAGAAGTGGTGGAGAAGTGGTGGAGAAGTGGTGGAGAAGTGGTGGAGAAGTGGTGGAGAACTGGTGGAGAACTGGTGGAGAACTGGTGGAGAACTGGTGGAGAACTGGTGGAGAACTGGTGGAGAACTGGTGGAGAACTGGTGGAGAAGTGGTGGAGAACTGGTGGAGAACTGGTGGAGAACTGGTGGAGAACTGGTGGAGAAGTGGTGGAGAACTGATGGAGAACTGGTGGAGAACTGGTGGAGAACTGGTGGAGAAGTGGTGGAGAAGTGGTGGAGAAGTGGTGGAGAACTGGTGGAGAACTGGTGGAGAACTGGTGGAGAACTGGTGGAGAACTGGTGGAGAAGTGGTGGAGAACTGGTGGAGAAGTGGTGGAGAACTGATGGAGAACTGGTGGAGAACTGGTGGAGAACTGGTGGAGAAGTGGTGGAGAAGTGGTGGAGAAGTGGTGGAGAAGTGGTGGAGAAGTGGTGGAGAACTGGTGGAGAAGTGGTGGAGAACTGGTGGAGAACTGGTGGAGAACTGGTGGAGAAGTGGTGGAGAAGTGGTGGAGAAGTGGTGGAGAACTGGTGGAGAACTGGTGGAGAAGTGGTGGAGAAGTGGTGGAGAACTGGTGGAGAAGTGGTGGAGAACTGGTGGAGAACTGGTGGAGAAGTGGTGGAGAAGTGGTGGAGAACTGGTGGAGAAGTGGTGGAGAACTGGTGGAGAACTGGTGGAGTACTGATGGAGAACTGGTGGAGAAGTGGTGGAGAACTGGTGGAGTACTGGTGGAGTACTGGTGGAGAACTGGTGGAGAACTGGTGGAGAACTGGTGGAGAACTGGTGGAGAACTGGTGGAGAAGTGGTGGAGAAGTGGTGGAGAAGTGGTGGAGAAGTGGTGGAGAAGTGGTGGAGAACTGGTGGAGAAGTGGTGGAGAACTGGTGGAGAACTGGTGGAGAAGTGGTGGAGAAGTGGTGGAGAAGTGGTGGAGAACTGGTGGAGAAGTGGTGGAGAACTGGTGGAGAACTGGTGGAGAAGTGGTGGAGAACTGGTGGAGAACTGGTGGAGAAGTGGTCTGGTGGGGCTGGGTGGGCTGAAGGTTCTGGGTGGTATGGAAAGGTCTAGAACAGGGGTCTAAACCTGTGGCTCTTTAGCGCCGCCCTAGTGGCTCCTGGAGCTTTTTCAAAAATGTTTGAAAATAGAAATCAATGGGGAGGGAAATATATTTTTTGTTTTAACCTGGTTTCTGTAGGAGGACAAACATGACACAAACATCGTTAACGTTTTCCAATGTTGTAAAAATGTGTCGAATGAATATTACATTTCAATATTTCTGTTAACGAAGATTTGTACGGAAGAGTATCAGGCCCATGCAGGAGAAAACATATTTCAGAGGGGAAGATTTTTTTTTTTCATTATGCACTTCGAGAAAAAAGTCGAAATGTTGAGAAAAAAGTCAAAATGTTGAGATTAATGTTGAAATACAATTTTAAGAACTTTTTTCTAAACATTTCAACTTTTTTCTCGACATTTCAACTTTTTTCTCGAAGTGCATAAAAAAAAAATCTTCTAAAATATGATTTTTATTTTTCTCCTTTTTTTTCTCGCCTGGCCCTAATACTCATAGATTTTCATACTTCCATAGATTTGCGTAACAAAAAGAGTCGTGTGGAAAGACATTAGTTACATTAGCAGCCGAGTACCCAGTTCTAACTAATATAGATGCATGCAGCATGTGTTCCTTCATTCTAATTCTGATACAAGACTTTTCGTTTTTTGCGGCTCCAGACATATTTGTTTTTTGTGTTTTTGGTCCAATATGGATCTAAAACATTTTGCGTTGCAGACCCCTGCTCCAGGTGGTCTGGAAGGGTCTGGGTCAGGGGAGTCCAACCAGTCAGAGTCACGATTGGTTACTGTGTTCCTGCAAAGAGCCACATCAACTACCCATGATCCCCTGAACTGTGGTATAATGATCTGATTGGTTGTTAACTGTGCTATAATGAGCTTATACCACGGCTTCTATTCTAAAGTCTCATCACAGCAGATCATTCCATGTCAGGGAATCAACAACGTATCTGTTCTGTATCTATGCCATTTCTTTTCCTCTGCTGGAACCTTGTCCCCTTCTGAACATTTAATTCGTTTTCCTTTTAGTCTTAAATTAGTCAATTTTCTAATCATTTAAGTTTCGTATATTATTTCGCAAGATTTTGTCACAATCTTTTTCCACTTAGAGTGAGGGACGTCTCCCATTGACTAAGCATCTTTTAGAAATGATTTTAGGCATAAGTTTCAGCTTAACCACGCGTTTGCTATTTTAGCCAGTTATTTTTGCTTTCTTAAGTTTCTTTCAGCTCATAAGTTTCCCTTTTTTGACAGTTTGGTTTTGGCGCTGATCTTTTTAGTGAACAATTGAAATTTTGCTTCACAATTTTGGAAACCTCAACATTGAACATAGACAGTTCCATCATAAACATCAGACAAGACAAACACTAGACAAAAACCATTAAAAAAACATTCCAATAGTAACCCTCCTCTCGTTATTCTGTACTTTAAAGTCCCTGACCTTAAAGCGGGTACCAGACCGAGTGGGTGTTGGCCTTACACACTAACCCCAGGCTAGTATTTTAAAAGTCCCTGACTTCAAAAATGGGTCCCAGACCTGCTGTCAACACCTTTTTCGCTAACCCCAGGTTAGTATACACAGAATTTCACTTGTATTTTACACAAAAATACTTCAATACCCCAGGTATTTAAGTAAGGGGAGGTCTTCTTACCAGTCTCTGGTGCCTTTCCTGGCTCGGGGACCCGTCACCGGACTCCGGACCGGCGCGAGACCAACTCTATTGGCCCCGTCCCTAAAGTCAGAACGGCTGTCAACAGTTTTAGGTGGCCTGTTGATCCTACGCTGTTCCAATGTCACAGATCTTGGGTCCCGGGTTTCGGCACCAGAAAATGTTAGGTTTAAATCAACATCAAACCCAGCTCTTAACAAATAAAAACACCAAAGACTGGAATGATTTTCAAGGCGCTTTCTGCTGAAGGGGAAGCAAAGTCAGAGCTTTGCAGAGCGACGTGGCTCTCTTATGGATGCTCTCGACGAATGCTTCGGCGGTTCCTCCTCTGCATCAGCTTTTTATTTAGAATGGGAAACAGGAAATTACATATAAGGTAGACAACAGTGGACTATCGGGGTTAAAAGGTCACACATTGTGTGTGGTAGTAAACAAACATCTTTAGAACTGATCAGGAGCTTAAAGTTTTTAAAAGAACACAAAAGGTCAATGGGTCACATGGGTCAAATGCCCTCCGGCGAAAACGGGAAGTCTGAACAGATGCGTCCAGTTAACCTTTAGTTAACCTCAAGGACAATGGGACAGCTGTCGCCAGGACAGTCGAAACCCTTGTCTATATCAGGAAGTGGCTGTCCTGACATCTGTTAACAATGTGACAGTTCATAAGGACAAAACTAGTTCAAAAGTTTGATTAATCTCACAATTCCCTCCTGTTGTTCTTATGAAACTTTCAGCTAATATCCGTCCATCAGGCTTAGGATATGAGCACCATACTATAAGTTCAACATATGAGAAATATCAAGGGGAAAGCTGTTAATGCAACCATTAGTAGTAGTTTAAAACAGTAGTATAATTATTTTGTCAGGGGAGAGGTGAAAAACCGAGGCTATAAGAGGGCACAATTCCTCTCCGATCCTCGTAGTGAGCGATTGCCCATTTTAAAAAAGGGCCAAGACACATACAAGCTTTAAAGCACACTTCACAGTACACAAAATGAAACAGTTTACATTCCAGTGTCATCATAAACATCCTTGTCATCAGTTAGAGTTCGTTGGAGTTGTCGGTAAATAGACCTCAGAATACTGGACTAAGGAAATCTGCAATGGACCTTTGGACCATTGCACGGAGACACAGAATGATACAGGAAGTGAAAACACAGAACAGTACCAGGACAGTGATGAACGGAATCATAATTTTAGTCACTATGTCAGTCCAGGGGCCGGAAGTCAGCCAGGACCAAAAGGTGGTGCCTGCTGAGCGTCTGTCTTCTGACACGACTTTGGCCAACTGACGTAATTCGGCTATATCTTTGGTAACATTCAGCACCACATTCATCAGGGATGAACGTACAGCAGTGTTCATAAATTACAACAGCAATGTAAGTAAAGAGTTTGAGGAACAATTCCCAACATGTCAGCATGACTCATTAGTGGAAAAGTTTCTTCCATCTCTCGGACTCCTCTCCAGCTTGTTGTAGCCAGTCAGTTTGGCTAGTCATCTTCTTCAGGCCCGTGGCTGGTGAGTAGCCGTCAGATGAGTTCTTCAGCGGACAAGGGTTTTGATACCGTCCGACTTCCGGCCTACTCAGGGTCTGGAAAGTTTTCTACTAGCTTTCACTGCGACTGGTGAACCCACGTAGATCGTTTAGCAGCCTTTACTGCTGCCGGTGTCGCAATCTGGACAACAACAGGGCCGTCCTAACGGGGAGATGACCTTTCACCACTCGAATCAGGATCTGGTCACCCAGTTTCAGCAGTTCCTGCTTAGGAGAGAGAGAGAAGAAACCAGCAGCTCACAAGAACTTTTTCAGGTCATGGTTTCCCAGTTTCTTCCATGGTTTTCCTGAGCCTTAGCTTAACAGTGCCATTAGTTCATTCCACAAGGCCTGCTCCTACAAAAAAATTTTAAAAGGTATTTAGTATTTAGTCCTCGTGATGTACCATACCCTGCCTCCCTCCTGATGAGACATGGAAAGACTTCCCATGGCTCAACTTAGCCACCGGGGGGAACAAATCCCTTGGGAGCACTGGTTTGCTTCGCACCACACCGAGGCCTTCTGAAGTTGGTCACATGGGTCAAATGGGTCAAATGCCTTCCGGCCAAAACGGGAAGTCTGAACAGATGCGTCCAGTTAACCTTTAGTTAACCTCAAGGAAGATGGGACAGCTGTCCGCAGGACAGTCGAAACCCTTGTCTATATCAGGAAGTGGCTGTCCTGACATCTGTTAACAAAGCATGTGACAGTTCATAAGGACAAAACTAGTTCAAAAGTTTGATTAACCTCACAGTATCCATGACAACCAACTGTTACATCTTTTCCAGGTCCACAGCATGTACCGCCGGACCGGCGCCAGCTTCCAGAAGGCCCAGCAGGAATTCTCCCAGGGGGTTCTGACCAGCAAGACCTTCCAGACCGGCGCCGCCGGGGCCGTGTCCTCCGCCGCCGCCGGGGGGCTGAGGGGGGGCAACTAGCCGGACCGGAACCAGACCGGACCGGATCAGGGTCCCCGGGTCGGGTCTGACGGTGGACTGAAGTCAGGAAGTCCAGGTCCAGAACCAGACCGGGCCTCCCTGGTGCTGCGACGACCTCCTGACCTACAGACCCTGATCCAGGGGAGGCCACGCCCCCTTCCACCATGGCTCCTCCCACCCGGGACTCCTCCCACCGGGACTCCTCCCCATAGACACGCTGGAACGTAATCCAGCGTCGCCGCCATCTTGGATGGGTCTCCTCACTCCAGGCGCCAGAGACAACCGGAGTCACCGTAGAGCGAAACTATGCCCGTATTTTGTACAGTTTACGGTTGCAATAACCGGCGCAGTATTGAAGCGAGATCGCGTGGGATCACCTTTCACAAGTAAGATTGAACAATAATTTAGACTATTTTACCATTTGTAATATTATATCATCGTAACTAATGTTACTTACGTGTAACTGAATCCTCAAAGCTTTGTAGTGAGCACTTCAAACCTAGAAACATGAAACCTTTAGTTCAGATATATATATATATATATATATATATATATATATATATATATATATATATACACATACATATATATATTCATATTCAAATGAACAATCAAACTTGTTTCTTTATCAAAATATAGAATTTATTCTATATTTATTTAAGAGCATAATACAAAGTCTTTCAGCGTAAAAGTAAGTATTTTTAATGTGTGACAGCGTCCTGTATCATAACTAAATCTCTGCCGTTTGTAAAAAAATCAAACCGTGTAAAAATTGGGTAAAATTCGGGGAGTTATGGATTATTGTAGTCGGGGATGAAAGACCCATCCAAGATGGCGGCCGCATTGGAGACCCATCCAAGATGGCGGCCGCATTGGAGACCCATCCAAGATGGCGGCCGCGCCTGAAAGTCAGCTCCAATAGGCAGCGTCTACGTGTCTATGCTCCTCCCACCCGGGACTCCTCCCCCTCAGATGATTGACAGCTTCCAGCAGAGTCACCCAGGTGATGAAGATCTTACCCAGAATGCTCTGCTCTACAAATTTTGTCCTGTTTTGTGTAACATTGACCTGTCGTGGCTCCGGAGCCCGAACCGGGACCGGAACCGGAACCCGAACCCGGCGGCTCGGTTCTGGTCCTGGATGCCGCAGGGCCGTTGCCACGGCGACGTCCGTCAGGACGTCACCTGATCATTTCACGTGTGTACAGTTCAGATCTAATCAAATATAATTTAATTTCACTGGAAACGAATTTTGTAAAAACCTTAAAAAAAATCTTTTCTTTCTTTTTTTTTTTTTTTTTTTCCTTTTGTTTGTTTTGAAACTTCGACTGAATCTCCAAAGTTCCCTGAAAGAGTTCCTGGTTACAACAAACCAGACCTGGTCCTACATTTTACGTCTGAAATAATTTATTTCTTTTAAATGAGCAAATGTTTATATTTGGAGTTTTAAAGTCTTAATATTTCAGAGGAGTGTCATTTCATTTTCATTTCAAATGTGCAAATTTTGATTTAAGTTCTTTTGTGTTTTTGGAATCTTTGATTTTCACTTTTGAAATATAATATAATTATGTTATAATGTCATTTCAATCTGTAAAAATGTTTTTTTAAGTCAGATTTCATGGTTTTTACAACTTTGCAGTTTGATGAAATCAGAATTTCCTCTATTTTTGTGCTAATTGGGGCCCCCCCAGACCGGGGCCCCTCAGACAGACGGGGCCCGAGAAAGCTGGAGCCGGCCCTGCTCCCTGGCAGGTCTGAACCGGTTTGAACCGGTTGGATCCAGAACCGATGGCTGTGATGTTAGATGGTGGTGTATCAGAGTTGGATAACTGGTCTAATAAAATGCCTTTGCTCTTTTAAAACTGATGTAAAACTGGTGTTTCTTTCAACCAAAACTGTTTATCTGTTAATTAGGGCCCAAGCACGGACGAAGGCCTTTGTATCTGTAGGAATTTTAATTTTCCTCGTTTTTATTTTTCCGACGAAAGGAGGGTCTTTTTTCTACGACGGAGTATTAGGGCCAAACTAAGACAAAAAAAAAGGAAATTACGAAAATAAAGTCGTAAAATTACGAGAATAAAGTCATAGCCTAATGTTGTGAGAATAAATTGTAATATTACGAGAAAAAAGTCGTAATATTACGAGAATAAAGTCGTGGAGTATTAGGGCCAAACTAAGACAAAAAAAAAGGAAATTACAAAATAAAGTCGTAAAATTACGAGAATAAAGTCGTAAAATTACGAGAATAAAGTCATAGCCTAATGTTGTGAGAATAAATTGTAATATTACGAGAAAAAAGTCGTAATATTACGAGAATAAAGTCGTAAAATTACGAGAATAAAGTCGTAAATTTACGAGAATAAAGTCATATTGTTGCGAGAATAAAGTCGTAATATTACGACTTTATTCTCGTAATTTTACGACTTTATTCTCGTAATTTTACGACTTTATTCTCGTAATATTACGACTTTATTCTCGTAATTTTACGACTTTATTCTCGTAATTTTACGACTTTATTCTCGTAATTTCCAATTTGTTTTGTCTTAGTTTGGCTCTAGTACTGCGTCGTATTTTTCCCCCCAAATTTTGCACCAAGCCAGGCCTGGCGATAAATGTGATATTTAATGGTTTGCATTAATGGGCGTGGCCTAATGGCTCAACAGCGCCCTCTAGAAAATTTTGTTCCTCAGCCCCACAATACGGTTTGACGTACATGCACGAAAATCGGTACACACCTGTATCATGTCACAACTTAAAGAAAAGTCTCCTGGCGCCATGGCCGAAACCCAACAGGAAGTCGGGCATTTTGAATTAATCGTGTAATTTTGGCGAAATGTATGCCATTTTCACGTGTCGTACTTTAACGAACTCCTCCTAGCAGGATCATCCGTTCGACATAAAACTCGCTCAGGAGACACAAAAGACGCTAACGATGAAAAGTTATTAAAATCATGAGTTTTCGTGAAGTGGCCGTGGCGCCGCGTCAAACTTCAACGTTAAACAGGAAGTGATACTAGTAGCTGATTGGGCGATATTTGATAGTTCCTATTTTCTGCCATAACCTTTGAATGGTTTGACATAAAGACTCGTGGGTGGTGTCATCGGACTCGGTTTTGAGTCCTTGACCTTAATTGGTGAAAATTGCACGCGCGAGGGCCCTTTCATCGCTGCTGCAGCTTTAATTTAGTTTCCTTTATTTAACCAAGTAAAGACTCGTTGAGATTCAAATCTCTTTTCCAGGAGTGAGCTGACCCTAAACTCAGGAACACGACAGGTCTGTATAATGTAAATGTAATTTATAACACCTGTGTGAATACTCCATTCTGATTGGCTGGCAGGTGGAGGTTAGAACTTATAACCCACAAACTTTAAATATTCCTCCATCAAATGCAGCGATGATGGACACGCCAGTATCTCTTTCCAATTTCACAATTAATGGAAATGTAGCATTTCATTTTAAGTAGTTTCTACTCTGGGATAGCCGAGCGTCTTGTTTCGTCTATTTATTTGAATGATTGATAATATTTGTAGCTTAATAAAACGGTTTAGGAAACTGAGGACTTTGATTCTTTGAAACAAATCTGTTTCCTGTTTGTTACTGTAGCATAGCCGAGCGGAGCGGACTAGAATATCTCCCGTTGCTAAGTCGTATCTCTGGTCCGTCCTAGTTACTGGAGAATCAACACTGTGTCCATTAAGGACCTTATGGGACGGTAGTGATTGTTCCAGGTATTAGTCAGACCCTCGGGTGTTAAAAACTACCAGGTTCTTATGGGACGGTAGTGATTGTTCCAGGTATTAGTCAGACCCTCAGGTGGTAAAAACTACCAGGTTCTTATGGGACGGTAGTGATTGTTCCAGGTATTAGTCAGACCCTCAGGTGGTAAAAACTACCAGGTTCTTATGGGACGGTAGTGATTGTTCCAGGTATTAGTCAGACCCTCAGGTGGTAAAAACTACCAGGTTCTTATGGGACGGTAGTGATTGTTCCAGGTATTAGTCAGACCCTCAGGTGTTGAAAACTACCAGGTTCTTATGGGACGGTTGTGATTGTTCCAGGTATTAGTCAGACCCTCAGGTGGTAAAAACTACCAGGTTCTTATGGGACGGTAGTGATTGTTCCAAGTATTAGTCAGACCCTCGGGTAGTGATTGTTCCAGTTATTAGTCAGACCCTCAGGTGTTAAAAACTACCAGGTTCTTATGGGACGGTAGTGATTGTTCCAGGTATTAGTCAGACCCTCAGGTGGTAGAAACTACCTGGTTCTTATGGGACGGTAGCGATTGTTCCAGGTATTAGTCAGACCCTCGGGTAGTGATTGTTCCAGTTATTAGTCAGACCCTCAGGTGGTAAAAACAACCAGGTTCTTATGGGACGGTAATGATTGTTCCAGGTATTAGTCAGACCCTCAGGCAGTAAAAACTACCAGGTTCTTATGGGACGGTAGTGATTGTTCCAAGTATTAGTCAGACCCTCGGGTAGTGATTGTTCCAGTTATTAGTCAGACCCTCAGGTGTTAAAAACTACCAGGTTCTTATGGGACGGTAGTGATTGTTCCAGGTATTAGTCAGACCCTCAGGTGGTAGAAACTACCTGGTTCTTATGGGACGGTAGCGATTGTTCCAGGTATTAGTCAGACCCTCAGGTGGTAAAAACTACCAGGTTCTTATGGGACGGTAGTGATTGTTCCAGGTATTAGTCAGACCCTCAGGTAGTGATTGTTCCAGGTATTAGTCAGACCCTCAGGTAGTGATTGTTCCAGGTATTAGTCAGACCCTCAGGTGGTAAAAACTACCAGGTTCTTATGGGACGGTAGTGATTGTTCCAGGTATTAGTCAGACCCTCAGGTGGTAAAAACTACCAGGTTCTTATGGGACGGTAGTGATTGTTCCAAGTATTAGTCAGACCCTCGGGTAGTGATTGTTCCAGTTATTAGTCAGACCCTCAGGTGTTAAAAACTACCAGGTTCTTATGGGACGGTAGTGATTGTTCCAGGTATTAGTCAGACCCTCAGGTGGTAGAAACTATCTGGTTCTTATGGGAGGGGAAATGATTGTTCCAGGTATTAGTCAGACCCTCAGGTGGTAGAAACTACCTGGTTCTTATGGGACGGTAGCGATTGTTCCAGGTATTAGTCAGACCCTCAGGTGTTAAAAACTACCAGGTTCTTATGGGACGGTAGTGATTGTTCCAGGTATTAGTCAGACCCTCAGGTGGTAAAAACTACCAGGTTCTTATGGGACGGTAGTGATTGTTCCAGGTATTAGTCAGACCTTCAGGTGGTAAAAACTACCAGGTTCTTATGGGACGGTAGTGATTGTTCCAGGTATTAGTCAGACCCTCAGGTGGTAAAAACTACCAGGTTCTTATGGGACGGTAGTGATTGTTCCAGGTATTAGTCAGACCTTCAGGTGGTAAAAACTACCAGGTTCTTATGGGACGGTAGTGATTGTTCCAGGTATTAGTCAGACCCTCAGGTAGTGATTGTTCCAGGTATTAATCAGACCCTGAGGTGGAAAAACTACCAGGTTCTTATGGGACGGTAGTGATTGTTCCAGGTATTAGTCAGACCCTCAGGTAGTGATTGTTCCAGGTATTAGTCAGACCCTCAGGTGGTAGAAACTACCTGGTTCTTATGGGACGGTAGTGATTGTTCCAGGTATTAGTCAGACCCTCAGGTAGTGATTGTTCCAGGTATTAGTCAGACCCTCAGGTGGAAAAACTACCAGGTTCTTATGGGACGGTAGTGATTGTTCCAGGTATTAGTCAGACCCCCAGGTGTTAAAAACTACTAGGTTCTTATGGGACGGTAGTGATTGTTCCAGGTATTAGTCAGACCCTCAGGTGGAAAAACTACCAGGTTCTTATGGGACGGTAGTGATTGTTCCAGGTATTAGTCAGACCCCCAGGTGTTAAAAACTACCAGGTTCTTATGGGACGGTAGTGATTGTTCCAGGTATTAGTCAGACCCTCAGGTGGTAAAAACTACTAGGTTCTTATGGGACGGTAGTGATTGTTCCAGGTATTAGTCAGACCCTCAGCTGTGACTTGTTATAAAACTAATGATTTACACTGAAAACACATTAAAGCATGAATAACTGATTTAATATTGATGTTTTTTGGTAAGTGACCGTGGTATAAGCGGATAACTCCCTTCCAGGTGACATTAACATGAATATATGGACTTTGCGTTTGACGGTTCACGCCCCGCGTCGTCCATATATTTATGTTAATGTACACCTCATCAGGGCATTATCCCTTATATATATATATATATATATATATATATATATATATATATATATCTGTCTGTGTTTCTATATGTTTAATATGAACATTGGGGTCTGGAGGTTCAAGCTCCCACTTTCATGAAACAAAAAACAAACAATTTCGCTTTGAATGTATGAATTTTATTATTGATTCATCTGATCAGCCTCAATCATATGAAATATTTGATTTCTTTGACATAAACATCATGCTCCTCCTCAGTTGAAGAGAAAAACATTATTGAGTGAGTTGTTTCCAAGTCGGAAGTGGCACCTTCATTTCTGAAGTGAGGTCATGTGGATTTGACCAAACTTATAAACTTAATAAAAAAGACATTTATGGATTGTCATTGTTAGTTTTTTAAAGCACGTGCTACCAGAACTCCCACAGCTCCGGCCACCAGGACGGGTCCTCCGCCCAGCAGGACTGCTGCTCCTGCTGCTACTCCTGCGACTGTGGCCTTCACCTGCAGGGAGAACAACATGTAAGTTCTGCAGGAACCATCCACAACGCTGGACATTCATGTGCAACACGTCTTCTTTTCATGTGAGTCGCGCTGTAACCGCGTCGGCCTCTTCGTGTAATCTAAGGCCCCGTTTACACGGAGCAAAAACGGTGGTGTTTTCATGCGTTTTGTTCGTTCATTTACACGAAAACGGAGCTCAAAGTCTCCAAAAACCATCATTTCTGAAAACTCTGGTCAAAGTGGAGATTTACAAAAACTCTGTCTTCAGGTTTGCTTGTAAACGGAGAGAAACGGACATTTAGGCTTCAGAACGTCACATTATGAGACAGAAACGTCACCAGCGTCATGAGTGACACCTGTGGTTACAATTAGTTTGTAACCGTCAATATTTTCTTGTATTTTACCTGTTTTATATTCTAACGTCACACTTAAAAGTAACTCCAAACGAAAGACTCTTGTTCATCTTGGAAGTAACCGGCAGTCAAGGCTGATTTATGGTTCCGTGTTACACCAACGCAGAGTCTACGGCGTAGGGTACGCGGCGACGCACACCGTACGTAGGCTACGCCCGTCGATTTAACACGGAACCATATTATTCAGGCTTCACACGTGTCATTTGTTGATGTTTTTTTCCAGGATTCTGATTGGCTAGCATGACTTTATCTGCTCGTTACACTGCCCCCTGCAGGTTTGGATGCTCATAGCACCTTAACAGCGTATTTATCCGGGTTCGTGTAAACGAGGATATGTTCTAACGTACCTGCCGACTCTCAGGCTTGGCGTAACGCATCTCAATGGCGAAGTGTTCACAGTTGTACTTCAACAGGTCGTACAGCAGTTCTGTATCCACCAGTGAACAGGCATTCTTCACGATATCATTAGTTGGACGAGGTGGGTAATTATGATCCAGGAGATTGTTGACTCTCCACTTGTCCTTCTCCACCACGTCCTGCAGCTTCTGCTTCAACACTTTGCCCAGACCAACAACACCAACACCGCTGGAGCTTGAACCCAACCCTAAAAGGATCAACCAGGAAGAAAACTGTTTCAGCTGCAGCTCACTGAGATGATGCTGACACCTAAAGATGCTGACATGCTTCTACGTCTGCTCTGTTGCTGATTCACACCGTTGAGCAGCTGAGAACAACCTGAAACGTTGTTTAGTTTTGTTTCAGTCTGACATGTTGGAGGAACGAGGAAACTCACCGGGTGTTACGAAGTGAACAACGTTTCCACCACCAACATAAACAGCCCAGTGCTTATACGCACCACGGAAGATCTCGATCAGGTCTCCAGGTTTAAGCTCCTTTCGATGCTTTGAGGAGAGAGGGGAAGAACTAGTAAGAAGCGGTGATCGGGTCCAGCATGTTAACTGGAACTGAACAAAATCTAATTAATTTTTATCCTTTTATACATCAGATGCAAAACTGCCACAAAGAGAAAATGACAACAAGAACAAGTTTAGGAGTTTTCAGACCGTGTCAGTTTCGCTGCTGTTGGTACAACCTGAACTGGTGGAACCTGGAAGGAAAAATACAGACCTTTAAATATACACTTTAGACACTAAAGGTGTGTTCAGAACATGAAATATGTTGTTCAAACTGGCATCAAACTAATTATGAATAATTATAATTATCCTATCGGTTGGGCCGCGGGGGCAGCAGCCTAAGCGGGGAAGCTGTGAGATTAATCAAAGTTTTGACCTAGTTGTCCTTATGAAACTATGAAGAATCAGAATCAGAATCAGGTCAGCTTGGAGAGCTGACTGTGTTTTTTTTTACAATTGCTTATCACATGTTAACAGTCACAACAGCCAGTCCCTAATCTACTCAGGGGTTTGGGCTGTTCCACAACTGTCCCATGGTCAGTTGGACAATTCTGTTGGAAAACCCTCAACAGAAAGGATGTCTGTTTGCTCTGCATAACATAGATTAGTTGCTCTTCAACTGAAATGTCCTGTTTATCTGTTTGTTTCCTCCCATTGTCCATCCACTGTCCACCATTGGTTGTCTTAAAATGGTCATGTTCCTGTCAGTTTTTCAATAAATACCTGATGCAAAAAGGGAGCCGGCAAGCATTTGTCGAGAGCATCCAAGAGGGCCATGTTGCTCTGCAAACTCCGACTTTGCTTCCCTTTTGCGCAGAAGGCCTGAAAAATCATTTCTAACAGTCTCTGTGTCTTTCCTAAATTATTAATTTATGTATGTTGATTTAGGGACCCAACAGAAGCTCACACTTCCCTCTCCACAGACGCTTCGTCCAGCTCATCAAGGGGGAATCCCAAGACGTTCCCAGGCCAGGTGAACAACGTAGTCCAGGGATATTCAACTGGCGGCCCGCGGGCCACATGCAGCCCGCCAGGAGCTTTTATGTGGCCCCTGGTCGTATTTCAAAAAACGGGGGGAAAGTAGTGTTGTCCCCATCGATCAGACGTCACTTCCGGCCGGCGTCACTTCCGGTCAGCAAGCGAAACTAACATGGTTTACATATCGCATTTTGTTAATTAATAAAAGTTTAAGATGCTCGGTAGCCTTTTCAGTTGGTTAATGATTCATTGGACAGTGTTTGTACATGTTAATCTCTGCTAGAGATGTTTTTTTACTACCGTATTTTCCGCACTATAAAGCGCACTAAATATCTGGTAAAATACCGTACTATAGTGTCTGGGGTTGAGTTACGTATCTACCTGATGGAGCTGCACTACAGGAAATGCTACAAAATCCTACAGAAAATGCAAAAAAAAAACAAGAAAAGTACCGTAAGTCAAACTTTATTAACAAAATAAAAACCAGCTTTGCTCCGTCTCGTCAAAGTCTCCATTATGAGAGTCAGCGTCGCTGCTGTTGTCTTGAACGTCTGTGACGTTTTTAGCGCCGTTACTTCGGCGACACCGACTACATTACCCACAATCCCCCTGACTACATTACCCACAATGCCCCTGACTACATTACCCACAATGCCCCTGACTACATTACACACAATGCCCCTGACTACAGTAACAGAAATTACCGTAATGATCATATATAAGGCACACTGCCGGTTTTTGAGAAAATTAAAGGCTTTTAGGTGCCTTATAGATTGGAAAATACGGTACATAAATCTTCGTCTTTGAGTGCAAAATACATTTTGAAAACCCCCAAATTTTCCGGGTGTGCGCTTTGTGCGCGCACACAGTGCGCCCCCCTCCATACAGTCTTTTTGCAGATGTGGCCCCCTCCCTAATCTAGTTGAATACCCCTGACCTGGTCCCTTTAGTGGTGGGTCTTCCCCGGGATCTCCTCCTAGAAGGAACGGCCTGGATGACCCCACCAGGTCCAGGAGGTTTCCTCACCTCTCTGGCTGCGGCCCGGGGCTTGGAGACCACGGCTGTAGAGGAGGCTCATGTCTGCCGCTTTATCACGTGTTACCGCAGGTGAGGGTAGAAACGTAGAACAATAGTAAATTCAGAGCTTCACCTTTCAGCTCAGCTCCTTCTTAAGGCACCGACATGATCCGCTGGGCGGTGCCTCTCACCCTTCTTCTCCTCTCCTTCCCTTCCTCTCTTCTCCATTACCATTTTTATTTATTATAAATATCTCATAGCTATCATTTTTTCCATCGTTCCTGTAGTTTCTTGTGCCGGCCCCCCTTTTTTCTCTTTTGTGCATGTTTGCAGGCCGGAGCCTCGGGAGCTGCGTTCTGGCCTGCTGTCCTGGAACGCCCCCCCATCCCCGGTCATCTCGCTGCTACTTCCACCTGCATGCAGTTCTATCAAATGTTGAGAAAAAAGTCGAAATGTAGAGAAAAAAAGTCGAAATGTCGAGAAAAAAAGTCGAAATGTTGAGAAAAAAGTTGAAATTTCAAGAAAAAAGTCAAAATGTCGAGAAAAAAGTGGAAATTTCGAGAAAAAAAGTAAAACTGTAGAGGAAAAAAGTGGAAATGTTGAGGAAAAAAGTCAAAATGTCGAGAAAAAAGTTGAAATGTTGAGAAAAAAAGTCGAAATGTCGAGAAAAAAAGTCGAAATGTCGAGAAAAAAGTTGAAATTTCAAGAAAAAAGTCAAAATGTCGAGAAAAAAAGTTTAAATGTAGAGAAAAAAAGTCGAAATGTAGAGAAAAAAAGTTGAAATGTTGGGAAAAAAGTTGAAATGTAGAGAAAAAAAGTTGAAATGTAGAGAAAAAAGTTGAAATGTCGAGAAAAAAAATGGAAATTTCGAGAAAAAAAGTCAAAATGTCGAGAAAAAAGTCAAAATGTCGAGAAAAAAGTGGAAATTTCAAGAAAAAAGTCAAAATGTCGAGAAAAAAGTGGAAATTTCGAGAAAAAAAGTAAAACTGTAGAGGAAAAAGTTGAAATTTCAAGAAAAAAGTCAAAATGTAGAGAAAAAAAGTTGAAATGTAGAGAAAAAAAATGGAAATTTCGAGAAAAAAAGTCAAAATGTCGAGAAAAAAGTGGAAATTTCGAGAAAAAAAGTAAAAATGTAGAGGAAAAAAAGTGGAAATGTCGAGAAAAAAAGTGGAAATGTCGAGAAAAAAAGTCTAAATATGTTGTATGCTGTGTCCTAGCTGTGTGAATGTGCTCTGTGTTTTTGTGCCTTTTATGTTTTATGTTTCTTGGTTTTATCCCCCCCTGTAAAGCGAATTTCCCCTCTGGGGGACAATAAAATGAAATTGAATTGAAATGTCGAAATGAATGTTGAAGTACAATTTCGAAAAAAAAAGTGGAAATGTCGAGAAAAAAAGTTGAAATGTGGAGATTAAAGGGGACCTATTCTGAAAAACCTTTTTTTTCTTGCTTTAACATATATAAAGTGGTCTCCCCTCAGCCTGCCAACTCAGAGAAGGAGGAAAGAACCGTGACATCGTCTCTCTGTCCATCTCCCTCCAGCAGCTGAACTTTATTGAGGTTTTTGTAGTGAAATGAGGAGGAATCATAGAGATAACTTCTCATTTCAACTAACTGGATCAGCCGTTCCTCATCATGACTGTTTCCTACAGCGCTTTCAACCGGCTTTCAACGCGAGCGACAGGAAGAAAATAGAAGCAGGGCGTCCGACAAATGTTCAGCTCAAAACGCTGCATCTAGTTAGGACAGTCCAATAGAAAATAAAGACATGGAATTGATTTTGTCGCTGACGCTCGCTCGCATGCAGTTATGACACGGTGTAATACTAACTCCACCAGCCGGAGCTTCAGCCATTTTTCCGTAGCGGTGTATCGCGTCATTCAGGCAGCCAATCAGCACAGAGCCTCATTATCATAGCCCCGCCCACTCAGAATCCACCAGCCAATCAGCACAGAGCCTCATTATCATAGCCCCGCCCACTCAGAATCCACCAGCCAATCAGCACAGAGCCTCATTATCATAGCCCCGCCCCCTCAGAATCCACCAGCCAATCAGCACAGAGCCTCATTATCATAGCCCCGCCCCCTCAGAATCCTGCATAGATAATGAGGTTAGAGAATGGGAAGATAAAGACATGGATCAGAGGCTGAATTTCTAATTTATTTAGCTTGTTATACCTGTTTAAAATAGGCATTAGATGCCATAATAGGTCCCCTTTAATTAAACTATAAATCATGATGATGAAACTGTTATTAATGATAATTAAAGTTTATAAACTCACGTGATTCTGAGCCTCCCATGATGTAGAAAAACACACTTGCTGAATTGAAGATGAGACTGATTGGTGAGTTTTATGAAGCTGAAAGACACGGAAGAAAATATTAAACATCTATTGTTGGAGCTATTCAGTTTTTCACTGTTATATTTTCAATGTCTTTGTGTTTGTTTTGCATAATTAGATCAGTCTATTTGAGTTGCAGCTATTTCTTTCTTTCTTTCTTTCTTTCTTTCTTTCTTTCTTTCTTTCTTTCTTTCTTTCTTTCTTTCTTTCTTTCTTTCTTTCTTTCTTTCTTTCTTTCTTTCTTTCTTTCTATCTATCTATCTATCTATCTATCTATCTATCTATCTATCTATCTATCTATCTATCTATCTATCTATCTATCTATCTATCTATCTATCTATCTATCTATCTATCTATCTATCTATCTATCTATCTATCTATCTATCTATCTATCTATCTATCTATCTATCTATCTATCTATCTATCTATCTATCTATCTATCTATCTATCTATCTATCTATCTATCTATCTATCCAACAGCTTGAAATTGACAAATATATTACAATTTACAGCAAATTAACTGGTTAAAATCAGAAAAACACCTTTAAAAGGAACTGTAAAAGAAAAGAAAAACGGAAAAAGAAAAAATCTCTAATGGTTTCCAAAGAAATCCATGTTATTTCTTTCCAACACTAAGTAAAACATCGTTCAGTGCAGTCTGAGCAAAGGCTGACAAAACGTCTGCACATAAATGGAGAAACAGATGTTACTATAAAGTTTATAGTATAAACCCACTTTACTTATCCGACAAACTGCTCAAATATTGATAGACCCCCTCATTTCTTTTCTTGGATAAATGTTGTTTCGGGAAGTTTACTGAGTAAACTTTACTCACCTCCGGCCGGAAAGCTGCGAGCAAGAAACGAAACTTAAGTCCAGATGTTAGAACCTCCTTCTTCATCTTTTACCGTAAATAAATGGGAGAGAACGAAGTGTTTGGAGCAGATTGGAGCAGATGTTTTAGTTATTATTTAGTGGGATCAGATTAAAACAGATGTGTTAGTTATTATTTAGTGGGATCACGTCGGGCGCTGTTTTTCTGCAGACGCTCCGGACAAAATAAATGCGTGTTTTTATTGTCATGAAAAACATTCAGATTGTTTCAATTCAATTCAATTCAATTCAATTCAATTCAAAACACTTTATTTGTCCACGAGGGGCAATTTAAAAGGTACGACGGAGTATTAGGGCCAAACTAAGACAAAAAAAAAGGAAATTACGAAAATAAAGTCATAATAATATGAGAATAAAGTCGTATAATTACCAGAATAAGTCATAATAATATGAGAATAAAGTCGTAACATATAATATAATATATATAAGACAACAAGATGCTCAATATTCCTCATTTTCCTGTTAGAGTTCTCATAAATTACCACTTTATTCTCGTTATATTACCACTTTATTCTCGTAAATTACCACTTTATTCTCATAAATTACAACTTTATTCACGTAATTTTACGACTTTATTCTCATTATATTATGACTTTATTCTCGTAATTTCATTTTTTTGTCTTAGTTTGGCCCTAATACTCCGTCGTAAAAAGGCATAAGGAGCAGCATTAAAAGACAAGTAGAACATCAACAACATAAAAACATACATACATAGGGTTTAAATAATTACTTTTCTTATGACATTTGTAGTCAAAGATCACTCGCTTCACATTGATAGTATGATGAAACCGTTTACTTATAGGTGTTTATTCATCTCCTAATCTCTACAGTCACATATTATATATATAATATTCCAACAAGCTGCTGTCAGTCATATATTTTTATTTCTTTAATTACGCAGCGAAATCCGTCTGATTTGAACTCAAAATCGGACAATGAAGTTTAGTTTCGACCTCCTTTGGTCATGGACGCGTTAAAACTCTTATTTTCTAACAGCAGCGTCATCGGAGAGAATCCACGACAGTTACTGAAAACATCTGTCCAGAGGTTTATTTTCCTCATTTTCATGTACCATGATCAGGAGAGAAAGTTAGAAGCGATAGTTTTTTTCTAATGTTTATTATAGACCTCTAACGGGACGCGACCGCTACTGCGCATGTGCGAGGATCTCCCAGGAACCGAGTTGAAGCTGCTGCATCCAACCATAGATATATATAAAGGCTTTATATATATATATATATATATATATATATATATATATATATATATATATATATATATATATATATATATATGTGCATCAAACCCTCTGATCCTTGAAAGTTCCTAAAAAATAAGAGGTTGACTGATGTATGAGGGAATTTTAGGAAAAAGTCTTCCTTCATGTTTTTACACCAGTGACTTGGTCACGGTCAAATTGACTTATAGCACATTTAAAAACAACAAGGTTGACAATAAAACAGAAATCACAATTTCTAAACTGGAAAATATAATAAAAATGATTTTAAACAATCAAATCCAATTAAAAGAGCAGTACAGTCTGATATCTGTCTGTGTGCCGATCTCAGCCAAAGAGAAGGAATATGTTTTTAACCTGGACATGCACTGTAGAAACTCAAAATCTTACCAGGAATATTGGTCTTATTTCTAGTTAAAATGTCCAATTTTTAGTCAAAAAATCTCATTACACTTAAAACAAGAGTCATTACCAGAAAAATAACTTGTTATTTGACCATTTTCACCTGTTTCAAGTAAATTTTCACTTGAAATAAGTAGAAAAATCTGCTAGCAAAAAAATCTTCTAGCAAAAAAATCTTGTTCCACTGGCAGATTTTTCTACTTATTTCAAGTGAAAATCTACTTGAAACAGGTGAAAATTGTTGTTTTTTCCAGTGATGAGTCTTGTTTTAAGTGTAATGAGATTTTTTTTAACTAAAAATGAGATATTTGAACTATTTTAACTTATTCAAAATTTTATTCAATCTTATTTGTTATTACTGTCTAATTATGTCTTGCCGCTTTTAATGTCAATGTAAAGCCCTTTGAATTACCTTGTGTTGAATTGTGCTCTATAAATAAACTTGCCTTGCCTAGAAATAGGCGCCCGATATAGTTTAATATCTATATAGAAATGCAGATGTGAGCTGATCTACAGGACTAGGGGAGAGCGGGCTCATTTGTGCCAACTTGTTCCACCCCCGTTATCCAGAAAACCATACAAGAAACTGGTCATGTGGTCACATATTTTTGGAGAGGATTCCATTTCAATCATCCTGCAACGAAGGGAGGCACATGGCCCGAGAGATAAGCACATTTAAGTTCAAAAAACTATTTTATGCCCTCCAAAGTAACATTTCTATGAACACGGTTTTTTGATTGCAGTGTTGGAACAATTATAGACAACTTAGAAAACAGTTCCCACATGTGTTGGTGCTTTAGTAAACTACACCATGAATCTATACAGTTAGAACCAGTACTGGAGTTGAGGGGGATGAGGAGTGATGGCACCCCCCCCTGAAATAAAAACGGTCCAAATCATCCCCCCTGAAATAAAAACGGTCCAAATCATCCCCCCCCTGAAATAAAACGGTCCAAATCATCCCCCCTGAAAAAAAAACGGTCCAAATCATCCCCCCCTGAAATAAAAACGGTCCAAATCATCCCCCCTGAAATAAAAACGGTCCAAATCAT
Source organism: Cololabis saira (assembly GCF_033807715.1). NCBI lineage: Eukaryota > Metazoa > Chordata > Actinopteri > Beloniformes > Belonidae > Cololabis > Cololabis saira. The sequence continues at coordinate 2,308,504 of NC_084591.1, forward strand.
CCCCCCTGAAATAAAAACGGTCCAAATCATCCCCCCCCTGAAATAAAACGGTCCAAATCATCCCCCCTGAAAAAAAAACGGTCCAAATCATCCCCCCTGAAATAAAAACGGTCCAAATCATCCCCCCCCTGAAATAAAACGGTCCAAATCATCCCCCCTGAAAAAAAAACGGTCCAAATCATCCCCCTGAAATAAAAACGGTCCAAATCATCCCCCCCTGAAATAAAAACGGTCCAAATCATCCCCCCCTGAAATAAAAACGGTCCAAATCATCCCCCCTGAAATAAAAACGGTCCAAATCATCCCCCCCTGAAATAAAAACGGTCCAAATCATCCCCCCCTGAAATAAAAACGGTCCAAATCACCCCCCCTGAAATAAAAACGGTCCAAATCATCCCCCCTGTAAAACTGCCATCCCTCCTTTCCATCCCTTATGTCATTTCATCAATGAATGTGGTTTTACTGCTATTTCAACATTTAGAGTCATCACCACAAAAATAACACCAGAAAAATAACTTATTTGACAATTTTCACCTGTTTCAAGTAAATTTTCACTTGAAATAAGTAGAAAAATCTGCCAGTGGGACAAGATTTATCTTCTTATTACAAGCAAAAAAATCTTGTTCCACTGGCAGATTTTTCTACTTATTTCAAGTGAAAATCTACTTGAAACAGGTGAAAATTGTTGTTTTTTCCAGTGATGAGTCTTGTTTTAAGTGTAATGAGATTTTTTTTTACTAAAATGAGACATTTTAACTAGAAATAAGACAAATATTCTTGTTAAGATTGTGAGTTTTTGCAGTGATCCATGTTACTTATCCTGTGAAGGACAGAATCATATTGATAAGTTCAGAAAAGTGTTTTTTATTGTTGTGTTTTGATGTATTTGATGTAAGCCCAGTGGATATTTAAAGCTTACAGAAGGCTGCATTTAACTGCTGCTATGTCATTCCTGCAGTATTTCTGCAGCTGTTTTGGTCACTGCTATTATTTGTAATATATTATATTATTTGTAATCAGCACAAATTATCTGTCCCCGTATGATAAAATCCACCACCCCCCTGATTTATTTTGAAATAGCAGTAAAACCACATTCATTGATGAAATGACATAAGGGATGGAAAGGGGGGATGGCAGTTTTACAGGGGGGATGATTTGGACCGTTTTTATTTCAGGGGGGATGATTTGGACTGTTTTTATTTCAGGGGGGTGTAGGAGTGCGGTGGATGTAAGCAGAGAAACGACGGAGATTAATTCCTCTTTGGAGAGCACTCCATTTAATACAATTCACCAAGTAAGAAAAACCAAAAACCACACAACCAGACTGTCGCGCAGGAACAAACGTCAGCACCTCTGAGGTGTGTCTGTACTCTTAAAGTAGCACGTATAAATAAAGGAAATAAATATCCCTTGTAAAAGGAACAACAAGGCATGTAACCTGGGCGAGGTCGCAGTGAATTATAACTCTGCAAATTAACAATTGTCCTGTGTGTGTATATCCACCACACACGTCCCCCCAGAATTCACAAGAACAGGCCCAGTGAAACGACCAGGGACCCGTATGACCCTCCCAAAACTATTCCGAAGCTCCTGAGCAGGCGGAGGGGGTCGAGGCGGGGGGGTGGCAGCAGGCTGCTGACGGCGAGCAGGTGCTGGGTGGCAGTGTGGGGAGGCCAAAGGGGGCGGGACCAGCTCCCTGGGAGGCCTACCCGGGGGGCGGCCGCGCCGTGGTGCCTGTGCCACTTCCACTGGGCGGCCCAAATCCAGGTGGGCCGGTTTCAGACGGTCCACTGAGACGCGATCCATCCTGCCCCCGACGTCGATGACAAAAGTCTTATCACCAGTCTCCACAACCCGATAAGGTCCATCGTAAGGCAGTTGCAGGGGCCCCCGATGGGCATCGTGGCGGACGAAAACATACTCCGCAGCTCGCAGGTCGGGGGGAATGTGCACCCGAGGCAGGCAGTGGTGTGAGGTCGGAACGGGCCGGAACACCTGAGCAGAGTCCAGCAAGGTACGGCGTTGGTCAGATGCAGACCAGGGGACCGTGGTGTGGGGAACAAAATCACCTGGGACCCTGAGGGTTTGGCCATAAACCAACTCCGCCGAGGAAGAGAGGAGGTCCTCTTTAGGCGCAGTTCTAATCCCCAGCATCACCCATGGCAGTCTATCCACCCAGCCGTCGTCCGTGAGAGAAGCCTTGAGGGCGGCCTTCATGTCCCTGTGAAAGCGTTCACACATGCCGTTGGCCTGCGGGTGGTATGCCGTAGTGCGGTGGAGAGCGACACCCAACTGACGAGCAACAGAAGTCCAGAGGTCGGAGGTGAACTGAGGGCCACGATCTGAAGAGAGGTCAGAGGGGACCCCGAACCGGGCGACCCAGGAACCAATAAAGGCCCTGGCCACATCAGCTGAAGTCGTCGCAGACAGCGGGACAACTTCAGGCCAACGGGTGGTCCTGTCCACCATAGTCAGCAGGTGAGTAAATCCCCTGGAGGGTGGAAGGGGTCCCACCAAGTCAACATTGACATGATCAAACCGTCTTTCAGGAACCGCAAAATGCTCCACTGGGGCCTTAACATGGCGATGGACCTTAGCGCGCTGGCATGCCACACAGGTCCTGACCCAGTCGCGAATGTCCTTTTTCAGGCCGTGCCAGACAAACTTCGCAGCTACAAGACGTTGAGACGGCTTACTGCCTGGGTGCGAGAGGCCATGTATGGCGTCGAAAACTCGCCGTCTCCAAATATGTGGCACCACAGGACGAGGGAGGGCCAGAGAGACGTCACAGAGCAGCGTTGCATCCTCACCAAACGGGACGTCCGCCAGCCGGAGGCCAGTGACTGCTGTCCTATACGACTGAACGCCGGGGTCGGAAGCCTGGTCCACAGCCATGCGGGCATAGTCTATTCCCAGGTGGACAGCGCCAATGAGCACCCGGGAGAGGCAGTCGGCCACAACATTGTCCTTGCCTGACACGTGTCGGATGTCTGTGGTGAATTCAGAGATGAAAGCCAGGTGGCGCTGCTGCCTGGCAGACCATGGTTCCGACACCTTGGCCATGGCAAAAATCAAAGGCTTGTGGTCCACAAAGGCAGTGAACGGCGAGCCTCTAGCAGGAAACGGAAATGCCTGATGGCCAGATAAAGCGCGAGGAGCTCTCTATCAAAAGTACTGTAATTCTGCTCGCTGGAACGCAGTTGGCGGCTGAAAAAAGCAAGTGGTTGCCAAACACCATGAACAAACTGCTGGAGAACCGCACCAACAGCATAATCCGAGGCGTCCGTGGTCAGGGAAACGGGAGCGCCAGGCACGGGGTGAGCCAGCATGGTTGCACCAGCGAGGGCATCCTTTGTGGCAGAGAAAGCCTCCAACATTTCCGTCGACCAAGAAATGTCATGCTTTGGCGATTTTTTTCCCTTTGAGAGCGCTGTACAGGGGGCGCATGAGGTTGGCAGCCCGAGGCACGAAACGGTGGTAAAAATTGACCATGCCACAGAACTCTTGCAGAGCCTGGACAGTGGGAGGCCGCGGAAGCTTCAGGACTGCTTCTACCTTCGACGGCAGCGGAATTGCCCCAGCGACGGTGATGTGGTGGCCCAGGAAATCCAGTGATGGCAGTCCAAACTGGCATTTCGCTGGGTTGATGATCAAGCCGTGCTGCTGAAGGCGATTGAAGAGCAGACGCAGGTGTGACAAATGTTCGGCCTTAGACCTGCTGGCTACGAGGATGTCGTCCAGGTAGACAAAAACGAACGACAAGTCACGCAACACAGTGTCCATCAAACGCTGAAAGGTCTGAGCAGCATTTTTCAGGCCAAACGGCATCCTCAGAAACTCAAAAAGCCCGAATGGGGTGATCACGGCCGTCTTAGGAATGTCCTGAGGCTGGACGGGGACCTGGTGATAACCTCGGACAAGGTCCACCTTGGAAAAAATGGACGCACCTGCCAGGTGGGCTGAGAAGTCGTGGATGTGAGGAATAGGGTAGCGGTCCGGCGTGGTGACTGCGTTAAGGCGCCGGTAGTCGCCACACGGGCGCCAACCACCATTGGACTTAGCCACCAAGTGCAGAGGAGAGGCCCAGGGGCTGTCGGACCGGCGGATGATGCCAAGCCGCTCCATGGAGTCAAACTCCGCCTTAGCTATAGCGAGCTTGTGTGCGTCCAGATGGCGGGACTTAGCGTGCACAGGCGGGCCATCAGTGGAGATGTAATGCAGCACGCCGTGTTTCGTGGAGGCGGACGAGAAAGTAGGTGCAGTGATCTCCGGGAACTCCTCGAGGAGGTGCGAGAAGACATCAGCCGGTGAGAGGGCACTAGACAGCCTTGTAGGGGCGGCGTCACTGTGTTCGCAGGGCAGGGAGCTGAAAGTCTCAGCGTGGACGAGGCGGCGGTTGCTCACATCTACCAAAAGTTTATTGGCCAAAAAGAAATCAGCACCCAAGAGGGGGGTGGACACCTTTGCTGACACAAAATCCCAGGTGAAACGCTGACCTGCCAAACACACCGTCACAGTGCGTGTGCCAAAGGTATGAATCGTGCTGCCGTTGGCGGCCACCAGGGGGGTACCGTGTGGCCCTGTGCTGATGTCCGTGGCAGATGCTGGCAGTGCACTAATGTGGGCGCCCGTGTCACAGAGAAAATGATGACCAGAGAGAGTGTCAGTGATAAACAGCAAGCCGCAGGTCTGGCCGACACCCATGGCTGCTAACAGGTGGCGGCCGGGGCGTTTCCCGATGCAGTGAAAGTACAGGGGGCTATGCACTTTCTGGCTTTGTTGCCAAACTTGGCATGGTAAAAACATAATCCACCTGACTGCTTTGCACGTCGGGGCACAGCTGTAGTTGCTAGTTGCAGAGATGGAGAAAGGCTGCTGCATATTGGCATCACTGGCGGCACCCGATGTAGAAGGGGGCGTGGCCGCAAAACGTTTTTTCCCAGCGGAGAAAAACTTATCAGCCTCCCTGGCCAACTGGCGAAAATCAGTAATAGGAGAGTTAGCCAGAGCCAAACGAACCTGGTCAGGCAGCTGCTGCAGGAATATCTCCTGGAAAATGAAACAGGGCTGGTGGTCTCCCAGCAGAGCCAGCATGTGATCCATCCGCTCAGAAGGCTTGCTGTCGCCGAGAGCGGGGAGAGAGAGGAGCTGGCGCGCACGCTCGGATTCGGAGAGTCCAAAAGTGTCCAGTAAATGTACCTTCAGAGTGGTATATTTGTTCCGCGTCGGAGGACGTTCTAGCAGACTCACCACTCTCCCTGCAGTCGCGCTGGTGAGTGATGCCACGACATGATAAAACTTTATGTCATCCGCTGTAATTTCCTAAATGGCGAATTGAGCCTCAGCCTGTGCGAACCATGCGCTCGCGTTTTGTTCCCAAAAGTCGGGCAACTTCAGTGAAGCAGACATGTTCAGTAGTAATCCCTGGAAACGTCCGAGAGAAAAACGGGGTCACCAATGTAGGAGTGCGGTGGATGTAGGCAGAGAAACGACGGAGATTAATTCCTCTTTGGAGAGCACTCCATTTAATACAATTCACCAAGTAAGAAAAACCAAAAACCACACAACCAGACTGTCGCGCAGGAACAAACGTCAGCACCTCTGAGGTGTGTCTGTACTCTTAAAGTAGCACGTATAAATAAAGGAAATAAATATCCCTTGTAAAAGGAACAACAAGGCATGTAACCTGGGCGAGGTCGCGGTGAATTATAACTCTGCAAATTAACAATTGTCCTGTGTGTGTATATCCACCACACGGGGATGATTTGGACCGTTTTTATTTCAGGGGGGATGATTTGGACCGTTTTTATTTCAGGGGGGGGATGATTTGGACCGTTTTTATTTCAGGGGGGGTGATTTGGACCGTTTTTATTTCAGGGGGGATGATTTGGACCGTTTTTATTTCAGGGGGGATGATTTGGACCGTTTTTATTTCAGGGGGGATGATTTGGACCGTTTTTATTTCAGGGGGGATGATTTGGACCGTTTTTATTTCAGGGGGGGGATGATTTGGACCGTTTTTATTTCAGGGGGGGGATGATTTGGACCGTTTTTATTTCAGGGGGGATGATTTGGACCGTTTTTATTTCAGGGGGGATGATTTGGACCATTTTTCAACTTTCAACTTTTTTCTCGACATTTCAACATTTTTTTCTCGACTTTTCGACTTTTTTCTCAAAGTGCACAATAAAAAAAATTTTGGCCCTGATACTCTTCCGTAGGATTTCCCGATCAAAAGGAACAGGAATTTGTTTTCTGCGGATGTTCTTATACAGTATAATATTAATATAATAATATTAATATTATATAATAATATCATCATACTTAATATTACACTTATGACATATACGTATCAGTTAGCAACCAAACACCGCTGCATTGCATTGTGGGAAGTTTCTGCTCAGCTAGTGTCCATCAATCCACACTAATAAATCTCTCCAGAATGAGTATGGATAGTACATACTATGTTAGTTTGAATGAATCGACTCCGCCCGGCTACTTTAATCATCACATTCCTAGAAGCACGGGCCGAGGCGGAGGAGTCGCAGCAATTTATAACTCCGGTCTCCAAACAAAAATTGAACCCAAGTGCAACTATAATACATTTGAAAGCCTCATGCTTGGTCTGAAATTTCCGAGCCGGAAATCAGAGAAGCCAGTTGTGTTAGTGGTAGTGTACCGGCCCCCTGCTGGTGCGTATCTGGAGTTTTTGTCTGAATTTTCAGATTTCCTTTCTGGATTATTGATCAGCACAGATAAATTCATCATAGTGGGTGATTTTAACATTCATATGGATGTTGAAAGCGATAATCTTAAATTAGCCTTCGATTCTCTTCTAGAATCAATGGGTATCTCACAAAAAGTGGATAAACCGACGCACTGTTTTAATCATACTCTCGATCTCGTTCTCACCTACGGTGTTGAAACTGATGGTCTGTTGGTGTCACCTGTAAACTCCCTTTTATCCGACCATTACTTAATAACGTTTGAATTTAATTTTGTTGATGTTGAAGTGCAAAATAGGAGGTATTATTTTAGCAGATGTTTGTCTGATGAAGTTATTGTTAAATTTAGGGAGGCCATTGCTTATCTTACGACAGTGCGAAATAGTGATGTAGTCAAGGCCAGTGACCTGGGTTCTACCTCTGCAGATGTTGATTTCCTTGCTAGTAACACTGCTGATTTGTTGCATTCAGCTTTAGATGAAGTTGCTCCTTTGAAAAGGAGGGTTTCTAGCCACAGGAGCTTAACTCCCTGGTATAATTCAGATATCCGCATGTTGAAACAAAACGTGCGTAAAATGGAAAGGAAGTGGTACTCTTGTAGGTCTGTAGACTCTCATCGTGAATGGAAAGATATTCTAATAGTATATAAAAAAGCCATTCGCAAAGCCAGAACAGCTTATTATTCAACGCTGATAGAGGATAACAAAAGTAACCCACGTTTTCTGTTCAGCACTGTAGCCAGGCTGACAAAGAGTCACAACTCTGTTGAGCCGTGCATTCCTGCAGCTCTCAGTAGTGAGGACTTTATGGGCTTCTTCAACAGTAAAATCGCGAGAATTAGAGAAGAAATCAACCAGCCGGTTGTAGGTGTTTCTTCAGCTTTAGCGACTTCCCTAGGCTCTGACTTGTCTCTAGACTGTTTTGATCCTATAGACCTCCCTGAGCTGACTTCACTCGTTAATAGAGCTAAGTCAACCACATGTATGTTAGACCCCATCCCGACTCGTCTATTCAAACATGTTTTTTCTCTTATTGGTACGACAATACTGGACCAAATTAACCTATCCCTAAGTTTAGGATATGTACCACAGGTTTTCAAAGTCGCAGTAATTAAACCTTTACTTAAAAAACCTTCTCTTGACCCAGACACCTTAGCTAATTATAGACCAATTTCCAACCTTCCATTTGTGTCTAAAATTCTGGAAAAGGCAGTTTCAAGCCAGTTATGTGACTATTTGTATAGAAATGATCTGTTTGAAGTCTTTCAGTCAGGGTTCAGAATGCATCATAGCACAGAGACAGCACTTGTTCGAGTCACGAATGACCTCCTTATGGCCTCAGATAAGGGATTAGTGTCCATACTGGTTCTACTGGACCTCAGATAAGGGATTAGTGTCCATACTGGTTCTACTGGACCTCAGTGCTGCTTTTGACACTATAGATCATGGCATTTTACTGCACAGGTTAGAGCATGTTGTTGGGATTAAAGGGACAGCTCTATGTTGGTTTAAATCATATCTATCTGACAGGTTCCAGTTTGTTCATGTACATGAGGTTTCTTCAGAACAGTCAAGGGTCTGTTATGGTGTTCCGCAGGGTTCAGTGCTAGGGCCAATCTTGTTCAGTTTATACATGCAGCCGTTGGGAAGTATAATCCAGAATCACGGCATACACTTTCATTGTTATGCTGATGATACGCAGCTCTATTTGTCTATGAAGCCGGATGAAACAGAACCGTTAGTTAAACTTCAGGCATGTCTTAGGGACATCAAGGACTGGATGTCCAGAAATTTCCTGCTTCTAAATTCAGATAAAACAGAGGTTATCATTCTTGGTCCAGAGCATCTTAGGAAGGGATTAGATGGTGTTGCGATGGCTTCCAGTGCAACTGTGAGAAATCTTGGTGTTATTTTCGATCAGGATTTGTCGTTTAAACCATATGTCAATCAGGTTTGTAAAATAGCCTTTTTCCATCTCCGTAATATTGCAAAGATTAGGAAAATCCTCTCACAGAGTGATGCAGAAAAACTAGTTCATGCGTTTGTATCTTCTAGACTAGATTACTGTAATGTGTTGTTAGCAGGATGTCCAAGTAATTTGCTGAATAGGCTCCAGCTGATCCAAAATGCAGCAGCACGAGTACTGACAGGAATTAGCAGGAGAGACCACGTCTCTCCAGTGTTAGCGTCGCTCCATTGGTTACCCGTAAAATTCAGAATCCAATTTAAAATTTTATTACTTGCGTATAAAGCCCAAAACGGCTTAGCTCCGCATTATTTGCAAGACCTGATAGTGCCTTATGTTCCTGTCAGAGCTCTCCGTTCTCAGAGTGCAGGTTTACTCGTAGTTCCTAGAGTATCTAAATGTAGATTTGGAGGGCGGGCGTTCTGCTATCAGGCACCATTACTTTGGAACCAACTTCCAATCTGGGTTAAGGAGGCTGACTCCACCTCCACCTTTAAAACTAAACTTAAAACCTTTCTGTTTAGTAAAGCCTATAGTTAGTGTTTAGTAAACCTCTAGCTGGTGTTGGTAAATCTCTAGGTAGTGTAAACTTTAGTGTGTCAGAGTCGCTCCTGTAGTTTCTTGTGCTGGCCCCCCCCTTCTCCTCCCTTTTCTCTCTTTTGTCCATGTTGCAGCATCCTTTGCCGGACACCGGAACCTGCAGGTGGTCGTGGGTGGCTTGTAGCTTGCATTACGGAGCACAAGTCTTTCCCTGACCCTGCACCCCAACCTGGGACTTGCTGATTGGGCCGGAGCTTCGGGAGCTGTGTGCTGGCCTGCGG
>NC_084591.1:2325514-2347144 GCF_033807715.1 Cololabis saira
CTCCTCCTGCAGGAATCCAGTCCTGGGACGTCGACCTGAAGGTCTGCAACCTGGACGAGCAGCTGCAGCTGTTCATATCGCGGCACTCCGCCCACTTCTCCTCCGAGGTCAAAGGTCAGTCCCACACACCGCCCCCCACCTCCTGAACCAGTAAAAACCAGTAAAAACCAGTAAAGATCCTCCACCTCCTGAACCAGTAAAAACCAGTAAAAACCAGTAAAGATCCTCCACCTCCTGAACCAGTAGGGAACAAGTGAGGAATGACCAAGGAACCAGTAAATAACCAGTGACAAACATCCTAGAAACCAGTAAAAAACCAGCAATTAACCAGTGAGAAACCAATAACTAACCAGTGAAAAAAGTCCTAGAAACAAATAAAGAACCAGTGAGAAACCACCAAGAAACCAGTTAAGAACCACTAGGAAACTAGTAAAAGAAACAGTAAACCACCAGTAGTTAACCAGTAGTTAACCAGTAGTAACCCAGTAGTTAACCAGTAGTAACCCAGTAGTTAACCAGTAGTTAACCAGTAGTAAACCAGTAGTTAACCAGTAGTAAACCAGTAGTTAACCAGTAGTTAACCAGTAGTTAACCAGTAGTTAACCAGTAGTAAACCAGTAGTTAACCAGTAGTTAACCAGTAGTAAACCAGTAGTTAACCAGTAGTTAACCAGTAGTTAACCAGTAGTAAACCAGTAGTTAACCAGTAGTTAACCAGTAGTAAACCAGTAGTAGACCAGTAGTTAACCAGTAGTAAACCAGTAGTTAACCAGTAGTAAACCAGTAGTTAACCAGTAGTAAACCAGTAGTTAACCAGTAGTAAACCAGTAGTTAACCAGTAGTTAACCAGTAGTTAACCAGTAGTTAACCAGTAGTAAACCAGTAGTTAACCAGTAGTTAACCAGTAGTAAACCAGTAGTTAACCAGTAGTTAACCAGTAGTTAACCAGTAGTAAACCAGTAGTTAACCAGTAGTTAACCAGTAGTAAACCAGTAGTAGACCAGTAGTTAACCAGTAGTAAACCAGTAGTTAACCAGTAGTAAACCAGTAGTTAACCAGTAGTAAACCAGTAGTTAACCAGTAGTAAACCAGTAGTTAACCAGTAGTTAACCAGTAGTTAACCAGTAGTTAACCAGTAGTAAACCAGTAGTTAACCAGTAGTTAACCAGTAGTTAACCAGTAGTAAACCAGTAGTTAACCAGTAGTTAACCAGTAGTTAACCAGTAGTAAACCAGTAGTTAACCAGTAGTTAACCAGTAGTAAACCAGTAGTTAACCAGTAGTAAACCAGTAGTTAACCAGTAGTAAACCAGTAGTTAACCAGTAGTAAACCAGTAGTTAACCAGTAGTTAACCAGTAGTTAACCAGTAGTAAACCAGTAGTAAACCAGTAGTTAACCAGTAGTAAACCAGTAGTTAACCAGTAGTTAACCAGTAGTTAACCAGCAGTAGACCAGTAGTTAACCAGTAGTAAACCAGTAGTTAACCAGTAGTAAACCAGTAAGAAACCAGTAGTAAACCAGTAGTAGACCAGTAGTAAACCAGTAGTTAACCAGTAGTTAACCAGTAGTAGACCAGTAGTTAACCAGTAGTTAACCAGTAGTTAACCAGTAGTTAACCCGTAGTTAACCAGTAGTAAACCAGTAGTTAACCAGTAATAAACCAGTAGTTAACCAGTAATAGACCAGTAGTTAACCAGTAGTAAACCAGTAGTTAACCAGTAGTATACCAGTAGTTAACCAGTAGTTAACCAGTAGTTAACCAGTAGTTAACCAGTAGTAGACCAGTAGTTAACCAGTGGTTATCCAGTAGTTAACCAGTAGTTAACCAGTAGTAAACCAGTAGTTAACCAGTAATAAACCAGTAGTTAACCAGTAATAGACCAGTAGTTAACCAGTAATAAACCAGTAATTAACCAGTAGTAAACCAGTAGTTAACCAGTAGTTAACCAGTAATAAACCAGTAGTTAACCAGTAGTAAACCAGTAGTTAACCAGTAGTTAACCAGTAGTAAACCAGTAGTTAACCAGTAGTTAACCAGTAGTTAACCAGTAGTTAACCAGTAGTAGACCAGCAGTTAACCAGTAGTTAACCAGTAGTAGACCAGCAGTTAACCAGTAGTTAACCAGTAGTAGACCAGTAGTTAACCAGTAGTTAACCAGTATTTAACGAGTAGTAAACCAGTAGTTAACCAGTAGTAAACCAGTAGTAGACCAGTAGTTAACCAGTAGTTAACCAGTAGTAAACCAGTAGTTAACCAGTAGTAAACCAGTAGTTAACCAGTAGTAAACCAGTAGTTAACCAGTAGTAAACCAGTAGTTAACCAGTAGTTAACCAGTAGTTAACCAGTAGTTAACCAGTAGTAAACCAGTAGTTAACCAGTAGTTAACCAGTAGTTAACCAGTAGTAAACCAGTAGTTAACCAGTAGTTAACCAGTAGTTAACCAGTAGTTAACCAGTAGTAAACCAGTAGTTAACCAGTAGTTAACCAGTAGTAAACCAGTAGTTAACCAGTAGTAAACCAGTAGTTAACCAGTAGTAAACCAGTAGTTAACCAGTAGTAAACCAGTAGTTAACCAGTAGTTAACCAGTAGTTAACCAGTAGTAAACCAGTAGTTAACCAGTAGTTAACCATTAGTAGACCAGTAGTTAACCAGTAGTTAACAAGTAGTAAACCAGTAGTTAACCAGTAGTTAACCAGTAGTTAACCAGTAATAAACCCGTAATTAACCAGTAGTAGACCAGTAGTTAACCAGTGGTTATCCAGTAGTTAACCAGTAGTAAACCAGTAGTTAACCAGTAGTTAACCAGTAGTTAACCAGTAGTAGACCAGTAGTTAACCAGTGGTTAACCAGTAATAGACCAGTAGTTAACCAGTAATAGACCAGTAGTTAACCAGTAGTCAACCAGTAGTAAACCAGTAGTTAACCAGTAGTTAACCAGTAGTAGACCAGTAGTTAACCAGTAGTTAACCAGTAATAAACCCGTAATTAACCAGTAGTTAACCAGTAGTTAACCAGTAGTTAACCAGTAGTTAACCAGTAGTAAACCAGTAGTTAAACAGTAGTTAACCAGTAGTTAACCAGTAGTTGACCAGTAGTTAACCAGTGGTTAACCAGTAATAAACCCGTAATTAACCAGTAGTTAACCAGTAGTTAACCAGTAGTTAACCAGTAGTTAACCAGTAGTAAACCAGTAGTTAACCAGTAGTTAACCAGTAGTAGACCAGTAGTTAACCAGTAGTTAACCAGTAATAAACCCGTAATTAACCAGTAGTTAACCAGTAGTTAACCAGTAGTTAACCAGTAGTTAACCAGTAGTAAACCAGTAGTTAAACAGTAGTTAACCAGTAGTTAACCAGTAGTTGACCAGTAGTTAACCAGTGGTTAACCAGTAATAGACCAGTAGTTAACCAGTAATAGACCAGTAGTTAACCAGTAGTTAACCAGTAGTTAACCAGTAGTAAACCAGTAGTTAACCAGTAGTAAATCAGTAGTTAATCAGTAGTTAACCAGTAGTTAACCAGTAGTTAACCAGTAGTTAACCAGTAGTTAACCAGTAATAAACCCGTAATTAACCAGTAGTAGACCAGTAGTTAACCAGTAGTTAACCAGTAGTTAACCAGTAGTAAATCAGTAGTTAACCAGTAATAAACCAGTAGTTAACCAGTAGTAAACCAGTAGTTAACCAGTAGTAGAACAGTAGTTAACCAGTGGTTATCCAGTAGTTAACCAGTAGTATACCAGTAGTTAACCAGTAGTTAACCAGTAGTTAACCAGTAGTTAACCAGTAGTTAACCAGTAGTAGACCAGTAGTGAACCAGTGGTTATCCAGTGGTTAACCAGTAGTTAACCAGTAGTAAACCAGTAGTAGACCAGTAGTTAACCAGTGGTTATCCAGTAGTTAACCAGTAGTAGACCAGCAGTTAACCAGTAGTTAACCAGTAGTAGACCAGCAGTTAACCAGTAGTTAACCAGTAGTAGACCAGTAGTTAACCAGTAGTTAACCAGTATTTAACGAGTAGTAAACCAGTAGTTAACCAGTAGTAAACCAGTAGTTAACCAGTAGTTAACCAGTAGTTAACCAGTAGTAAACCAGTAGTAAACCAGTGGTAAACCAGTAGTTAACCAGTAGTTAACCAGTAGTAGACCAGTAGTTAACCAGTAGTTAACCAGTAGTTAACCAGTAGTAAACCAGTAGTTAACCAGTAGTAAACTAGTAGTTAACCAGTAGTTTACTATATTTGAGACTAACTATTATAGTCTTGTTCTATAGCTGCAACTATGACTACTGACTCTAACACACTAGAGTTTACACTACCTAGAGATTTACCAACACCAGCTAGAGGTTTACTAAACACTAACTATAGGCTTTACTAAACAGAAAGGTTTTAAGTTTAGTTTTAAAGGTGGAGGTGGTGTCAGCCTCCTTAACCCAGATTGGAAGTTGGTTCCATAGTAATGGTGCCTGATAGCAGAACGCCCGCCCTCCAAATCTACATTTAGATACTCTAGGAACTACGAGTAAACCTGCACTCTGAGAACGGAGAGCTCTGACAGGAACATAAGGCACTATCAGGTCTTGTAAATACTGCGGAGCTAAGCCGTTTTGGGTTTTATACGCAAGTAATACAATTTTAAATTGGATTCTGAATTGTACAGGTAGCCAATGGAGCGACGCTAACACTGGAGAGACGTGGTCTCTCCTGCTGATTCCTGTCAGCACTCGTGCTGCTGCATTCTGGATCAGCTGGAGCCTATTCAGCAAATTATTAGTTCCAGAACAAGGGACGATGAACCAATCAGAGAACAGAAGCTTTTTTATTGGTGGATTCGTGGAGGACGATTGATTTAAAATGTATTTTTCTGTTTTCGTTTCAACTGAACGAGATTCTGAGTTGAATAAACTCAGTTTAGTTTCTCTTTATACGTGTCTTATCACCTTATAACCCAGCGCTCCTATTGGTCCATTAAATACGCTTATATATACTTAGCAGTTAGCTGCTTCTCTAAAATCACTGCTGATGTCTTTCCCTCTCGGCCTTGTGTTCACATACATCTGAGTATCTGGTCTCCATGGTAACTGTTCATCTCCCAGTTGTACACACACACACACACACACACACACACACACACACACACACACACACACACACACACACACACACACTCCGCCCACTCACGACATGCGACCAGGAACCAGTTAAGTCAGTTTGTTTTTTAGATTTGAAAGTTTATAAATTCAATTTCTGAGGTTTTTCTTTACAATTTACATTTTAAAATCAGAATTTTAAAGTTTTTCTCGCAAATGTGTGAGACTTTGAGATGTTTTCCCGCTAGGCGCTGCTAACGTCGGCTAACCTCAGCTAGCAGATAATCTTGGCTTACGTCCGCTAACATCAGCTAACGTCCGCTAATGTCAGCTAGCCTCAGCTAACCTCAGCTAGCCTCAGCTAACCTCAACTAGCATCAGATAACATCAACTAGCCTCAGCTAACATCAACTAGCATCAGATAACCTCAACTAGCATCAGATAACCTCAACTAGCATCAGCTAACATCAACTAGCCTCAGCTAACCTCAACTAGCATCAGATAACCTCAACTAGCATCAGCTAACCTCAACTAGCCTCAGCTAACCTCAACTAGCATCGGCTAACCTCAACTAGCCTCAGCTAACCTCAACTAGCATCAGCTAACCTCAGCGAGCCTCAACTAACCTCAACTAACCTTGGCTAACCTCAACTAGCATCAGATAACATCAACTAGCCTCAGCTAACATCAACTAGCATCAGATAACCTCAACTAGCATCAGATAACCTCAACTAGCATCAGCTAACATCAACTAGCCTCAGCTAACCTCAACTAGCATCAGATAACCTCAACTAGCATCAGCTAACCTCAACTAGCCTCAGCTAACCTCAACTAGCATCGGCTAACCTCAACTAGCCTCAGCTAACCTCAACTAGCATCAGCTAACCTCAGCGAGCCTCAACTAACCTCAACTAACCTTGGCTAACCTCAACTAGCATCAGATAACCTCAACTAGCATCAGCTAACCTCAGCTAACCTCAACTAGCCTCAGCTAACCTCAGCTAGCATCAGCTAACCTCAACTAGCCTCAGCTAACCTCAACTAGCATCAGCTAACCTCAGCTAGCCTCAACTAACCTCAACTAACCTTGGCTAACCTCAACTAGCATCAGATAACCTCAACTAGCATCAGCTAACCTCAGGTAACCTCAACTAGCCTCAGCTAACCTCAACTAGCATCAGATAACCTCAACTAGCCTCAGCTAACCTCAACTAGCATCAGATAACCTCAACTAGCGTCAGCTAACCTCATCTAGGTTGAGCTAACCTCTGCTATACTCTGCAAGTGCAAACTTTGGCTAACCTCAGCTAGCTTCAGCTAGCAGCTAACCTCAGCTAACGTTGACTAGCCTCGACTAGCATCAGCTAACCTCAGCTAGCTTCAGCTAAACTCGGCTAACCTTGGCTAGCAGCTGACCCCAGATGACCTCAGCTAGCCCCAGCTAGCCCCAGCTAGCCTCAGCAGCAGCCAGCTCCTGTTAGCTCCGCCTGAACATCAGATCCACTTTTGTCCTGTTTTCCTCTGAAAGTGGAACAGATTCTTCATCCTGAAGCGTCTGAACTCAGTTCTCCCACCAGGGAACGTGAGAGCTAGAGACGGACGTGTTGCCTAGCAACCGCACACAGACGAGTGTCCCGGTAGCAGCTGCATCCAGGACGTGATTCTGAGAGTTAAAGGTTTCCCAGCATGGTATTGATCACCCGATCACCCCCCCGGTGCAGCAGCCGGATCAATACCTGCTGCAGTGCAGGAGGGAGGATCACGTTTCCTGGCTGACAGGAAGTCAACGCGTGGGGGGGAATAACCGCTGAGTCATGCTGGACCTCAGGAAACTCCCAGAATCCTCTGCTGCTGGTCCAGCTCATGATGAAGATGATGATGATGATGATGATGATGATGATGATGAAGATGAAGATGGTGGTGATGATGATGATGTCATCACTGAAGATGATGATGATGATGATGATGATGTCATCAGTGAAGATGATGATGATGTCATCAGTGAAGATGATGATGATGATGATGATGATGTCATCAGTGAAGATGATGATGATGTCATCAGTGATGATGATGATGATGATGATGATGATGATGATCATGATGATGATCATGATGAAGATGAAGATGGTGGTGATGATGATGATGATGATGTCATCACTGAAGATGATGATGATGATGTCATCAGTGAAGATGATGATGATGTCATCAGTGAAGATGATGATGATGATGATGATGTCATCAGTGATGATGATGATGATGATGATGATGATCATGATGAAGATGAAGATGGTGGTGATGATGATGATGATGATGTCATCAGTGAAGATGATGATGATGTCATCAGTGAAGATGATGATGATGATGATGTCATCAGTGATGATGATGATGATGATGATGATGATGATCATGATGAAGATGAAGATGGTGGTGATGATGATGATGATGATGTCATCACTGAAGATGATGATGATGATGATGTCATCAGTGAAGATGATGATGATGTCATCAGTGAAGATGATGATGATGATGATGATGATGATGTCATCAGTGATGATGATGATGATGATGAGGTCACCAGTGATGATGATGGTGATGATGATGATGATGAAGATGAAGATGGTGGTGATGATGATGATGATGTCATCACTGAAGATGATGATGATGATGATGATGTCATCAGTGAAGATGATGATGATGTCATCAGTGAAGATGATGATGATGATGATGATGTCATCAGTGATGATGATGATGATGATGATGATGTCATCAGTGAAGATGATGATGATGATGATGATGATGATGATGATGATGATGATGATGATGATGATGATGATGATGTCATCAGTGACAGCTCTCAGCCAGTGTCCTTGATGTTATCAGACGGCTCAGTACAGTTCTGGTACAGGTCCACAGATGTTCGTGGGAGAGGGGAGGGTTAGTGGGGGCAGAGTCACCTTGTTTACATTCCACCAGAGAGATTGTGACCAGAGCGATCGGCCAAAAATGTACCAAAATGACCTGAAATTACTTGGAAATGACTTGAAATGACCTGAAATGACCTGAAATGTCCTGGAATGATCTGAAATGACCTGGAATCATCTGTGATGGCCTGGAATCATCTGTGATGGCCTGGAACCGCCTAACGTGACCTGGAATGATCTGCAATGATCTGGAAATGACTTGGAAATTACCTTAAATGACCTGAAATGACCTGAAATCACCTGACATTACCTGGAAATGACCTTAAATGACCTGAAATTACCTGAAATCAACTGACATTACCTGGAAATGACCTTAAATGACCTGGAAAGACCAAGAATGATCTGACATTTTTCTAAATCACCTGAAATGACCTGGAAATGACCTGGAAATGACCTTAAATGCCCCCTGATGTAACCAGGTAGCATCCTTATCCAACATGACTCAGCTATAATAACAAGTGACAGTGAGGTGGGTGTGGCCTGCAGGGGGCGTGGTCTGCAGGGGGCGTGGTCAAGCACCTGTCAGGAAGGTGTGATGACATCACAGGGTCGGCCCAGGTGAAACTTCCAGAGCTCCGTTCTGCTGAGTCGTGCCGGCTCACCGTGACTCAGCACTTCTGCTTCCTGTTGTTCTGCTGTCTGGATTCGTCTCCGGGACGCAGTGTCCTCCACGTCCCGTTTCCACGTCCCGTTTCCACGTCCCGGTTCCTCTGTCCTGGTTTCTCTGTCCCGGTTTCCCTGTCCCGGTTTCTCCGTCCCGGTTTCTCTGTCCCAGAGTCCGACCTGCAGACCAGAGGACCCCCCCGTCCGCCTGGCAGGTTCCAGGGGCCTCATTTATAAAGCCTGCTTGCACACAAAACAGGGCTGAAAGATGAGCCACCTTCTACGCAAAGGTTGGGATTTAAAAAGAAAAAACTAACCGAAAAATCTGCGTATCCCTACAGCAACCCTGACCCTCCCGTAGGAACTTAAGATATGGGGAACTGGCGACGCAGACGGTGAGGTGGTGAAATGAAGCCAGATTCATGTCATACTTTTAATAATGTCATCACATATCACAACATATAAGAGACTTATAATATAATAGCACTGATCGTGTCCCTCTGTGTTTGAAGCGTCAGTGTCAGTCAGGACTCTGGTGCTGCTGCAGCCGCGGTGCAGGACACGCCGGGAACCTCCTCTTCACCCACCGCGACAACTGCAGAGTGACTGAGGACAGAACAAATGAGTGCCGGGCCACTCTATGGAGCCTCTAAAGGGACTCAGATTTTTTTTATAATGAGTTTTACGCGCGCGTGAAACCTTTACGCGCGCCCGTAAGCCTAAATTATGGTTCCGCGTTAAAACGACGCAGAGCCTACGGCGTAGGGTACGCGGCGACGCACACCTACGCCGGAGGCTCTGCGTTGGTGTGACGTGGAACCATAAATCAGCCTTGAGCAGCACTGAGGGGAGACGGGGGGGGGGGGGGAGGAGGGGGAGCGGGGCTGCTGTCCCGTCTTCGCACAGAGTGTCTTGATGATTTGCAATTACAGGCTGAGCCTACCGTTAGTTTTTAAGCTGTAAAAAGTGGGGCGGACAAAAACATGATTTTGAAAAGTGGGGGGGACATGTCTCCCCTGTCCCCAGTGGAAATTGCGCCGTGGCACTCACAGCGTTTAGCGCAGCAACGGCATGCTGCCACTCACTCGCTCTATTTTATACTATTTATATACTTTTTCTACTTTTACTGTAACTACCAAATAATGTAGTTTTCCTGTCCTCCACCTCATCCACAACATTTCCATCTCAGTCTCCGTGAAATTTAGTGGCACGGTGGCTCGACACGTCTCATTCATCCTGACGCCCAAACAGGCTGCAGGTGGCGCTGCACATGCTCAGCAGGCTCATTCATATGCAAATACTACTTTGCATTGCCCATTTATGGTTAAAAGTGGGCGTGTAGAGGGCGGGGTATGAGGTGAATTCAGCTGCGCAACCTTCCAGCTGGACTGTGATTTATAAACCGAACATTGCGTGCAAGTGGGTTTTATAAATCCAGATTTTTTTTTGCGCCCGCCATTTTCGGCTTTTGGGTTTACGTGCACTTTTAGTTTGAATCCTACACTCTCTTTTATAAATGAGGCCCCAGGTCCTGGAATCCCCCCCCCCCCCCGGCGCTGCAGCGGCGAGTGTCTCTTACAGCATCATCAAACATTCATGTCTGTTTCTGGAATCTGTGTCGTGTTTTTTCCGGCTGACCGAGTCCAGAACCTTCCCGGGGGTTCTGACACTAATGGCGCTTTGACACCAGTACCTACTCAGCGCGACTCACCTCGGTTTAGCGCTTTTAACCTACGGGTGGAGGACTGACAGCTGTCAATCACACAGCGCTGAAAACTCAGATAGTCACAGACTGACTCAGTTCCATCTTTGATACAGCTTAAATACAAAAAAAAAAAACTAACTGGTCTAAAATTACACAATCTATTTAGATAGATATAGACACAGTGGTCTATTACATCATTTCTGAGCTCTATAACAGAGAATAGACTCTAGTCTAGTTGAAAACAACACAAAGGTCATTCAAATAGGCAGGTGGTCAAGGCTACACAACATTCTGATAAAGACATTATTTATGAAGGTTACACTGACTCACCATAGTTGACTCTTCCATAACCCAAAATAATCCAGGTAACGTGGAAAACAGGGTAACATTCAAAACTTTGTACATGCTTATTAGTTGTTAGTGTGGCTCCGTCTAATTCCTGGTAAAGCACACTGAACTATGGTTCCGAGCATGTAGTTGACGCGTACTTCAAATAAAAGTCACAGTCCGTGTTCTTCTTTCAAAAGTTTAGTGAAAAACCTTTCTTTCAGCAACAAAAACAAAACAACTGTGCAATTATATGAAAAACAATATTCTCTGTAAGCACGGTCAAAAACTAGTGTGCTCTCTCGGTTACATAGCTTCACAAAAAAAACAATAATACACGTACATCACGTGGCATATATGCAACCAATGAGAAAGCTGCAGTTAATAATATTATGCTTAATCAAACATTCTAAAATCTAAATTATGAATCACATTCTATACATGACAAATGGCTCTAACATAACCTGCCCCTAATTGACTAGGTTAACTACATATCAATTACCAAACACAAACACATAGAGTCGTTGTCTTCTCTACGACAAACTATAAATCCTTTTTCCACTTTTCTACACATTTGTATGATAGAAAACAATCAGGTATCAAACTTATTCAGTCTCTTATGATCTTCATAATGCCTCCTCCAAGAGACATATCTTCGTAACAGGTCTCTCTAACGTGCTTGTCTTCGTTTGAACACAAACGCTGCGGACCGTCCCCTTTGAGTCTGGCATTATCTTGACGATTTTTCCTAACAGCCAGGAATTCCGTGGGGCAGAGGAGTCAACAATGAGGACGACGTCTCCCACCTTGAAATTCCTTCTTGTTGTGTTCCATTTTTGTCTTTCCTGTAAGAGAGGTAGGTACTCTTGTGTCCACCTGCGCCAAAACAGATCCGCCATATACTGGATTTGTCTCCAGCGACGACGCACATAAAGATCTTCCTTCGAAAAGACACCAGGGGGAACATTTGGCTGTGTTCTCATCACCAACAGATGATTCGGGGTCAACGCCTCCAGATCATTGGGGTCATTTGAAGCTGTTGTTAGGGGCCTGTCATTGATGATACTTTCTACTTCACATAATAGTGTATGTAGTCCTTCATCGTCCAACATCTGCTGCTTTAACAGGGCACTCATGACCTTCCTAACTGTTCTTATCTGACGTTCCCAGACACCTCCGTGGTGGGATGCAGCAGGAGTGTTAAATATCCATTTAACTCCTCTTCTCAGCATAGATTCTTGGATCTTTGACTGGTTTATGTTTTTTAGAGCCTCCTTTAACTCTCTTTCCGCGCCGACAAAATTGGTGCCGTTGTCTGAGCGGAAAACAGACACTTGTCCTCGTCTGCTTAGAAAGCGACGTAGTGCGTTAATACACGAGCTAGTGTCGAGAGAGTATGATACCTCTATGTGTACTGCTCTACTGGTTAGGCATGTGAAAAGCACACCATACCTCTTCACTTTGCTGCGACCTCTGCTGACCTCAAATGGTCCAAAGAAATCCACGCCAGTGTTTGTGAAGGGCGGCTTGTCTGGCAATAATCTATCTTCTGGCAAATCTGCCATTTTTTGCTGACCGACCTTCGCACGTAGTCTTCTGCATGTTTTACACTCTGAGATTATTCTTTGTATTGCTGAGCAGGCCTTTGGTATCCAGAACTTCTGTCTCAGTCTTGCAAGGGTGTAACTTCTACCTGAGTGTCCAGTCTCTTCATGCACGTGACGGAGGATGAGCTTGGCGATCCATTCATCCTTGTGCAAGATAGCTGAGTGTTTGG
Source organism: Cololabis saira (assembly GCF_033807715.1). Classification (NCBI taxonomy): domain Eukaryota; kingdom Metazoa; phylum Chordata; class Actinopteri; order Beloniformes; family Belonidae; genus Cololabis; species Cololabis saira. Next base: position 2,337,995 of record NC_084591.1, read on the forward strand.
CGTCCAACGGCCTCGCGGATTGGCTCAGCCGTCCTCCTACCCTTAGCATTCCATCTTTCAAATACGGATCCAACTTAAAGATATTGCTATCCCTTCTCACGTGATCCTTTCCATCTCGCAGGGCTTTAATCTCCTCTGCATATTTTTCTGTCTGACATAGACGAATTAAATCCATCTCAGCCTTGGCGAGATCATCTGTGGTGATCACTTGTTTTTTCAAACTTTGCTTGTACCTGAGCATCTTTCGCAGGAGCAAAGATTCTGCTTTAGCTGAGTTACTTTCGCCTTTATAGATCGCTTCTTGAAACTCTTTTCTTTTTTGTCTCATGTTTAGCAGGATTTCTTTCAGGCGTATCAGCCAAGCTGTCGCCTTCTTGAGCCTATACCAGCATGAGAAGTGGTGTACAAACTGAGTCATTACATCCAGTTTTTCATCTGCATATATGAGAGACACTTGAGCTGACCTTTTGACCTCTGCGTCTTCTTCTTCTGAGTGAATGGGCTGGTCAGGACGTTCTGGCCATTCACTCTCAGGTCTTAACAGGAACTCTGGTCCCTGTATCCAGTCTTTGCTCTGCAGCAGACCCTCAGTGCTTAATCCTCTTGAAGCCTGATCTGCGGGGTTATCTGCAGTGCTCACGTACTTCCACTGGGATGGCCTTGTAGCTTCTTTTATGAATGAGACTCTGTTGGCTACGAATGTTTTGTACCGTGCAGCATCGTTTTCAATGTACTTAAGTACTGTCATACTGTCGGTCCAAAATCGCGATTCATCCAACTCTAACTGCAGCTCATGTTGAAGCATCTTGTCCATTTTCACGGCTATCACAGCCGCTGTCAGTTCCATCCTGGGAATAGTTATCAGTTTGAGTGGTGCCACTCTTGACTTTCCAATCAGAAATGAAGTGAACTTCTGGTCCTTTTCATTAATCAGCAAGAGGTAAGATACTGTACCATACCCATCATTGCTGGCGTCGGAAAAATGGTGCAGCTGTGCTGTTTTAATGACACCAAATCGTGGAGGCTTAATGCACCTGTTTACACAAAAGTATGACAACCTTTGTAAACCTGTTAGCCATTTTTTCCATCTTTTTGCTTGTTCTTCTGTCACTTCATCGTCCCAGGCCCTCTTTTCTTTGCAGAGTTCCCTTAGGAGCAGCTTGGCAGGGAGGACGAAAGGTGCCAAAAATCCCAGGGGGTCATAAGCTGAGCTTATAACTGACAAGATTCCTCTTCTTGTACATGGCTTTTGCTGTACCTCGATCTTGATCTGGAATGTGTCAGAGTTTGTGCACCATTGGACGCCCAGCGCCCTCTCCATAGGTAGTTGATCCTTGTCCAGATTGAGATCTTTAATCCCTGAAGCCCTGTTTTCTTCTGGGATCGACATTAGCAGCGCTCTGGAGTTGCTTGTCCATTTGCTTAAATGGAATCCTCCACTGAGGCACAATGACCTCAAGTCTTTAGCGAGAGCAACAGCGCCATCATCCGATGACACCGAGCTCAGACAGTCGTCAACGTAAAAGTTATTTAGGATTGTCTCAACCGCTTCAGGTGCAGCCCACTGCTTTCCATCTTCAGCTGTCCTCCTTAGGGCGTATGAAGCGCAGCTGGGGGAAGAAGTAGCTCCAAACAGATGCACGCGCATTCTGTACTCTGCTGGCTCCAACCTCAGGTCGCCGTCCGGCCACCATAAGAACCGCAGCAAGTCTGAATCCTCTTCTGGTACCTTTACTTGGTAAAACATAGAGTCGATGTCTGCCATCATGCCCACTGTATCCTTCCTGAACCTTGTCAGAACTCCAACGAGAGTGTTTGTAAGGTCGGGACCTTGAAGAAGTTGATCATTCAGTGATACTCCCTGATATGATGCAGTACAATCAAAAACGACTCTTAGCTTCTTTTTCTTGGGATGGAATACTCCGTGGTGAGGAATAAACCACACTCTCCCATCATCACGGTTTATTTCTTCTTCTGGGACCTTAGTGGCGTATCCCTTGTGTAACAACTCTCTCATGAACCTCGCATACTCCTCGTGGAAGTCAGCATTCTTGTGAAACTTCCTTTTGAGACTTATGAGGCGCTGCTTGATTAGAGATCTGTTGTCAGGCATTTTTATTTCTTTGTCTTTCAAAGGTAATCCGATACAGTAGTGTCCGTCGATGAGCTGCGTGGATCCTTTGACTGAGTCGAGGAATTGATGGTCTTCCTGCGACATCTCAGATTTGTCATCATGTCCTCTCTCTGGGAAGTCTGCATTGTACAGCTGAGTCAATAGACTTTCCACATTGGACACTGAAATGTGATTGACTGAATGAGTCATCATGTCTCGATTAACCACAGTATTGCCTCTGAGTGGGCCATTGATAACCCAGCCAAGGGATGTCCTTACTGCGTAGGGCCCGTCACCTCTACTGTTTATTATCTGTCGAGGCTCCATGGCTTTGTAGACATCTGTACCAATAAGCAGGCCGACTTCTGCTTCAATGTGCAGGAGATGAACTTCATGCATGTAAGGCCACTGTTCCACATGTCTCTGCAGAGGAATGTTGTCTCTTTTTACTGGTATACTTGGTTGAGTGAACACCTGAGGAAGGTCTATGTAATTCTCCTCTTCCAAGCCACAAACTTCCAGATCTGACAGTACATGAGTGTTCACCTTCTTTTCAGATCCTATAGTAGTGAGTAAAAGCTCTGCTTTTCTTCCTCGCAGGTTAAGCTGGTGCATGACATCTTCAGTGCAGAAGGTTGCGGTGCTTCCCTGGTCTAAAAATGCATAGACCTGCATTACTTTATTGCTTCTTTTGCATTTAACCTTCACTGGTACTATGGGGAGAATGGTTTCTCCATCACCTGCCCCAGTATCTCCTTGGCTTTTATGCTCTGTCTCTACAAAGGCACTAGTCACCTCACTAGTCGTTTCTGTGCTCCTACCTTCATCCCTCTCTGATGCAGCTGGAACATCCTTTGTGACATGCAAAATAGTTGGGTGCTTTCCTGAACACTCCCTGCATTGCATCCTTTTACGGCAATCCTTACTCAGATGACCTTGTGTGAGGCAGCCAAAACAGAGTCCTTTTGTGACTAGGAATCTGATTCTGTCTTTAGGGGTCTGTTCTTTTATCTTCCAGCAGACCTCTAATGCATGGCTCTTTTTGCAATACATGCAGGGACTTTGAAAAGCATCAGCTGGTTTGACTGAATCCTGCTGCTTGTGTCGTGATTGTTGAGCATCACCTTGTCCTCCAGCCGGAGAGACGGTTGTAGCAAAGCTACTCTTGGGGTTACTTCTCTTGATGTTTAGCTTGGGCTTCCCCTTTTCCTCAACACTCACATCCAAAATGTCGCCAAATAGTGGATCATTGACGACCTTCGCTTCCCAGTTGATAAAATCCACTACGTCAGTGAACCTGGCTCTTCTTCTTGCTCTTGTTTGGATCTCATATGCTTGGTTTCTCCACCGCTCTTTCAGTTTAAAGGGTAGTTTTGAGATGACAGTCTTCATATTACTAGGATTGTCCATCTGTCTAATTCCTGGTAAAGCACACTGAACTATGGTTCCGAGCATGTAGTTGACGCGTACTTCAAATAAAAGTCACAGTCCGTGTTCTTCTTTCAAAAGTTTAGTGAAAAACCTTTCTTTCAGCAACAAAAACAAAACAACTGTGCAATTATATGAAAAACAATATTCTCTGTAAGCACGGTCAAAAACTAGTGTGCTCTCTCGGTTACATAGCTTCACAAAAAAAACAATAATACACGTACATCACGTGGCATATATGCAACCAATGAGAAAGCTGCAGTTAATAATATTATGCTTAATCAAACATTCTAAAATCTAAATTATGAATCACATTCTATACATGACAAATGGCTCTAACATTAGTACTCTTTTAAAGTTTAGCGCTTTTCTCCTTCATGGCAGCAATCTTGCCGAGTCGGCAAATTGGCTGTACCTGTTAAGGCTGATTTATGGTTCCGCGTTACACCAACGCAGAGCCTACGCTGTAGCCAAGCTGTACCCTACGCTGTACCCTACGCCGTAGGGTACGCCGTAGGGTACGCCATAGGGTACGCCGTAGGGTACACCGTAGGGTACGCTGTAACCTCGCCGTACCCTACACCGTACCCTACGCCGTACCCTACGGCGTACCCTACGGCGTAGGATTATAGATGAACGTATCACACAAAACGGGGCCCTATCATTGGGCCCTATGAGCGCTGCCTCTGGCTCCGCTAATGGCAGCAGAAGTCTGTTATGATCCAACTCTGAGGTGCAGATGTTCATAAACCTGGTGCTGAGGAGAGAATTAAAAAGATCTAGACGGGCGATAAGGAACAACCAGATCTACCAGGAACTCTGTCACTTGCGGCTCCCCGCTGATTTCTCAACAGCGCCGACACAAACACATTTTCAAAAAAGTGTCGCCGCTTGAAGCTTCTCTCACTCTCATTTTTTAACTTGATATCAAACACAAGCCACAGACCCAGCAGCACATCTATCATCTCCTCCAGGTTATAAATCTTTAGTGTTCAATTCAATTCAATTAAATTTTATTTATATAGCGTCTAATACAACAGATGTCTCTAGACCAGCGGTCGGCAACCCAAAATGTTTTAGAGCCATATTGGACCAAAAACACAAAAAACAAATATGTCTGGAGCCGCAAAAAATGAAAAGTCTTGTATAAGCCTTAAAATGAAGGCAACACATGCTGCATGTTTCTATATTAGTTATAACTGGGGGAAGATTTATTTTTTCATTATGCACTTTGAGAAAAAAGTCGAAATGTCGAGATTAATGTTGAATTACAATCTCGAGAAAAAAGTCGAAATGTTGAGAAAAAAGTCGAAATGTCGAGATTAATGTTGAATTACAATCTCGAGAAAAAAGTCGAAATTTTGAGAAAGAAGTCGAAATGTCGAGGAAATAGTCAGAATTTCATGAAAAACATTGCAGACATCCACGTAGGCAGGTGGAAGCAGCAACGGGATGACCGGGGATGGGGGGGTGGGGGGGGGGCCGGGACCGCAGGCCAGGACGCAGCTCCTGAAGCTCCGGCCTGCAAACATGCACAAAAGAAAAAAAGGGTTGTTGTCTTCTTAGTTTAGATCATGCAATCAAATCTGTCTCAGCAGCTTCTCCAACCTCCTACTTCTGATCTGGGTGTCTAGAAACAAACGAGGGCGAGTCGAGTCGCTCTGAGTCGGTACTAGTTTAAAAGCGCTGAGTCGGTACTAGTTTAAAAGCGCTGAGTCGGTACTAGTTTAAAAGCGCTGAGTCGGTGCTAGTTTAAAAGCGCTGAGTCGGTACTAGTTTAAAAGCGCTGAGTCGGTACTAGTTTAAAAGCGCTGAGTCGGTACTAGTTTAGAAGCGCTGAGTCGGTACTAGTTTGAAAGCGCTGAGTCGGTACTAGTTTAAAAGCGCTGAGTCGGTACTAGTTTAAAAGCGCTGAGTCGGCACTAGTTTAAAAGCGCTGAGTCGGCACTAGTTTAAAAGCGCTGAGTCGGTACTAGTTTAAAAGCGCTGAGTCGGTACTAGTTTAAAAGCGCTGAGTCGGCACTAGTTTAAAAGCGCTGAGTCGGTACTAGTTTAAAAGCGCTGAGTCGGTACTAGTTTAAAAGCGCTGAGTCGGTACTAGTTTAAAAGCGCTGAGTCGGTACTAGTTTAAAAGCGCTGAGTCGGTACTAGTTTAAAAGCGCTGAGTCGGTACTAGTTTAAAAGCGCTGAGTCGGTACTAGTTTAAAAGCGCTGAGTCGGTACTAGTTTAAAAGCGCTGAGTCGGTACTAGTTTAAAAGCGCTGAGTCGGTACTAGTTTAAAAGCGCTGAGTCGGTACTAGTTTAAAAGCGTTGAGTCGGTACTAGTTTAAAAGCGCTGAGTCGGTACTAGTTTAAAAGCGCTGAGTCGGTACCAGTTTAAAAGCGCTGAGTTGGTACTAGTTTAAAAGCGCTGAGTCGGTACTAGTTTAAAAGCGCTGAGTCGGTACTAGTTTAAAAGCGCTGAGTCGGTACTAGTTTAAAAGCGCTGAGTCGGTACTAGTTTAAAAGCGCTGAGTCGGTACTAGTTTAAAAGCGCTGAGTCGGTACTAGTTTAAAAGCGCTGAGTCGGTACTAGTTTAAAAGCGCTGAGTCGGTACTAGTTTAAAAGCGCTGAGTCGGTACTAGTTTAAAAGTGCTGAGTCGGTACTAGTTTAAAAGCGCTGAGTCGGTACTAGTTTAAAAGTGCTGAGTTGGTACTAGTTTAAAAGCGCTGAGTCGGTACTAGTTTGAAAGCGCTGAGTCGGTACTAGTATAAAAGCGCTGAGTCGGTACTAGTATAAAAGCGCTGAGACGGTACTAGTTTAAAAGCGCTGAGTCGGTACTAGTTTAAAAGTGCTGAGTCGGTACTAGTTTAAAAGCGCTGAGTCGGTACTAGTTTAAAAGCGCTGAGTCGGTACTAGTATAAAAGCGCTGAGTCGGTACTAGTTTAAAAGCGCTGAGTCGGTACTAGTTTAAAAGCGCTGAGTCGGTACTAGTTTAAAAGCGCTGAGTCGGTACTAGTTTAAAAGTGCTGAGTCGGTACTAGTTTAAAAGCGCTGAGTCGGTACTAGTTTAAAAGCGCTGAGTCGGTACTAGTATAAAAGCGCTGAGTCGGTACTAGTTTAAAAGCGCTGAGTCGGTCCTGGTTTAAAAGCGCCTTAAATGGCAGAACCAGATTCTGCTCCAGGCCCAAACCAGCCCACATCACCCGGCGCCGCCGCCGTGCCCGACAGTGGGGAGAGGTCCCACCAGACCCATCAGACCCGGATGGGTCCCCTGAGGTCCTGGTTCTGGCTGGTTCTTGCCCGGATGGGTCCCTTGAGGTCCTGGTTCTGGCTGGTTCTGGCCCGGGTCCACCGGCGAGCTGGCACCGGTCCAGCAGACTCCTCCGCAGTGAGATTGATCCGCCGGTAAGGAGAAGTCGCTCCGTCACCCTGGAGAATCCTGGAGAATCCTGGAGAATCCTGCAGAGACGCTTCCCGGCAGGAAGTGCTGACGCTGGCGGTTCAGCTTCCAGAACCCTCCAGAACCCTCCAGAACCTTCCAGAACCCTCCAGAACCCTCCAGAATCCTCCAGAACCTGCAGCCGGACCCGGAACCCTGGTCCTCCTCCCAGAACCAGTGGATGTTCTCGCTCACATGGACCTCGTTACGTAACGGGTCTCTTACCTCGGTGGCGTTACAGAGGTGGTGATGATGTCATCAGGTTTACAGTGGGCGGGGCCAAAGATCCTCTATACAGAAGATAGCGCATTACCGTTACTGCCAATGGTATGAAATGGTATCCACTTCCTGTCTCCTAAGTGGGCGTGGTCGCCCCTCTGACCTCACTTCCTGTCTCCTAAGTGGGCGTGGCCGCCCCTCTCCCCACATCGTTTTGGAACATACAACACTAGATACAGTACAACTTTCTTCCAAAAAGACTTAAATAATAAGTCCATTTGCATGTGTTGCTCAGACAGAGACAGGTCTCAAACAAAGTTCATTTTCTCCTAATCTGTCCACTTTGTCCACTTTGGTGTCAGAATGTTCAGAAGGTTTGTGGCTTTTGAAAAATGGGTCCCATATTTACTTAGGTTACTGTGGGGCGAAGGAATTGGTAATAATCTGTGCTCACGTTCACTTTTCCCATAGGACTCAATAGACTCAGGAGCTGCTGTTAGTCTCCTAAAGGGGCGGGGCAGTCACGTGACACAGATACAGGAAACACAACCGTAGTGGGGGGAGAGTTTATGGAACGTCTCTGGCGGGGCTCACCTGTGGGATCAACTCGATCATGGTCCAGGATTGCCCCCCCCCACCAGTGATTGGTTATTTCCTCGTGAACTTGATGACATCACAACACCTTTCTGGGTTTTTCAGAATCAGAATCAGAATCATCTTCATTGGCCAAGTTTGAACATTGTCCGACAAGGAATTTGACTCCAGTTGTTTCACTGACTGTACCCAGATTTCAAAATGAGGTAGACATGGACATGTTGGCTCTAATAACATATATAATATTTATATATATATATATATATATATATATATATATATATATATATATATATATATATATATATATATATATATATATATATATATATATATATATATATAATATAATATATATATAATATATATATATATATATATATATATATATATATATATATATATATATATATATATATATATACATATATATATATATATAAAAATTATATATGTAAACATATATATTTTTTTTTAAGTGAAAGGTGAAGCGGAATGAGGCAGACATGATTATTGTTGGAAGGTGCATCGTTACAGCATGTGATAGTGTTATCATAATTACTGTTATTATTAGGGCCCCAGCACTGACAGTGCGAAGGCCCTTTTGTATCTGGAGGAATTTTTTTTTTTCTCGTTTTTTTCCTTCTTCCGACGAAATGAGGGCCTTTTTTCCCCCCTAAACGTTCCCCAAAAGTCACCAAATTTTGCATGCAAGCCAGGCCTGGCGAAAAATTTAGTACTTGACCTTCATTGGTATGAATTAGCCCCGCCCCTTCTTCTGATTGGTCGATATTTGATAGTTCCTACTTTCTGCCATAACTTTGGATTGGTTTGGTATAGAGAGTCGTGGGTGGTTTCATCCACTAAATGTCCAGTTCTGAAGTCATACAAGCTTCCACTGCAGCCTGAACGTGCACAAGGGTGGAGGCCCGTTCATCACTGCTTGCAGCTTTAATTAGGGCCCGAGCACTGAAGGTGCGAGGACCCTATTGTATCTGTGATGTTTATTATTCTTCTTATTATTATTATTCTTCTTCCGAGAAATTAATTGCCTTTTTGGAGGCCTTAACATGCTCGAAAACTCACCAAATTTTGCACACGTTTCCAGAGTCGCGAAAAATTACGTATTTTATGGGCGACAGGCATGGGTTGACAAGAATGGGCTCCAAGCGAGATGACCGGATGTTAAATCAATAAATTTGGTATTTCATGTTTTGCATTAATGGGCGTTGCCTAACGGCTCAACAGCGCCCCCTAGAAAACTTTTCTCTGCCATAACTTTTGAATGGTTTGACATAAAAACTTGTGGGTGGTGTCATAGGACTCGGTATTGAGTAATTGACCTTCATTAGCCTGAATTAGCCCCGCCCCT
>NC_084591.1:2347644-2375144 GCF_033807715.1 Cololabis saira
CACAAGACTTATAGCCAGGAAGGCGTTGAGTTGAGGGAGGTGTGGTTATCAGCAAGTGTGTGTGTGAGCGGTAAGTCCATGAACTTCACTCAGAGCTGCTCTCAGCCAATGTCCTTGATGTTATCAGGCGGCTGGGTCAGTTCCGAAAACAGGTCCACAGATGTTCCTGAGAGGGGAGGGTTAGTGGGGGCAGAGTCACCTTGTTTACATTCCACCAGGGAGATTGTGACTACAGCGATCAGCCAAAACCGCTCTGTCAAGGCCAGATTATAGAATCAACAATTATATTGCAAAAACAGACAGACTCAGTAATTTTCCGTCTGCCTTTAAGTCTCTGGTTCATCAATGGCGACTCCAAACAGACAAATTTGTGATCAATTTCCGCCAAGCCGAGCTTCCAACTTCTCCAAGTTCTTTTCCATCTTGCCAATGACCTCGAAGACCGCCGCTAGCCTGCAAAAGCCTGCATCCAGCTTGCGGCCTTGCTCCAACAGCGTTAAAGTCATAGTGTTAGTCGCCACGCTTATCCCTTCAGCCACGTCAGGCAGCTCAGAAAGGGCCAATGCAGCTGTCTTGCGCGTTTTTCAATAGACGAGGAATCCCCCCGCTCCAATTAGGAGAAATCCTGCTATCATAAATCCAATTATGAGGCATCTTCAACATCCTCAACTGATAAGATCTTGATGCATAAAGGCTTCCACTGTTTCCAGGAATCCATTATATATCCAGAAAAACATGTCCCGTCGGGCCAGGAGGGCTCCCTCACCCCCTCATTTGTCGTTGCAAAAATTTGGTCGATTGTGCTGAGGGACCAGTTAATCAATTCCATGATTGTAGAGTAGAGTGAAAAGGAGAGACTCTGAAGACGAGACAACAAAAGCAGTAGCAGGGCAGATAGATAAGGAGAGGGAGCAGAGAAGCGTCCGTCTTCGCTGGGAGCCAGAAGAGATATATATATATATATATATATATATATATATATATATATATATATATATATATATATTAAGGAAGGAGGAAGGAAGGAAGGAAGGATGGGAAAAAGAAGGAAGGAAGGAAGGAAGGAAGGAAGGAAGGAAGGAAGGAAGGAAGGAAGGAAGGAAGGACGGGGAAAAAAGAAGGAAGGAAGGAAGGAAGGAAGGAAGGAAGGAAGGAAGGAAGGAAGGAAATTAGTCTGAATGAAAGAAAGAAAGAAAGAAAGAAAGAAAGAAAGAAAGAAAGAAAGAAAGAAAGAAAGAAAGAAAGAAAGAAAGAAAGAAAGAAAGAAAGAAAGATAAATAGATAAATTCCCGTTGATACGTTTTTGTGTAACAAACATGGCGGATCTGAGAGTGAGATAGATTTATAGTTACAAAGGTGGAGTTGAATTGGTATTTTTTTATCGTAATTTTTATCGTTATCGGGATAAATGCCAGAAATTATCCTGATACATTTTTTAGTCCATACCGCCCATCCCTAGTGAGAAGGGTAGGCGTAAATAAGCAATAGTTTCTGACTATTCCTTTTCGGTTAGGTCTCTTTTTTTTTTAATGTGAACTAACTAGTTGGTGTAAATTATGAATGACCTGACTGAAATAAATATATTTTCATTCATTCATCCACACCTCCAGTACGACGTGGGCGCCTACGACGTCTCCGTCCCGGATCAGACCGGATCCTTCGTCGACGTCCACGGCATGACGGAGATGCAGGCCCTGACGGAGAAGGGCTTCGTCCCGAGCGTCCAGGAACAAGTGTCCGTCTTCACCAGCATCATCACGGCGCCGCTGGCAGAAGAAGAGCACGTGTCCTCGGCCACGTCCATCACCGAGTACGACAAAGTCTCCTCCTTCCCCACGTCTATCGCCGAAGACCAGTCCGTGGCGTCCGTCACCGCCGCTCAGGCCGAGGAACCTCCCAAGACCCCGACGCCTCTGTCGTTGACGCCCGAGGCCGCTCCGAGCAAGGATCAGCCGGCGTCTGCAGGAACCCTCTCGCCACCGTCTCTAGAAGACGACAAACAGTACAAGCCTCCGTCTCCGGATTCCCAGCCCTCTGTCGCGGAGGGAAAGGCGGCGGCCGAGGTTCCTCACGCTCTCGAAGAGGAGGAGGAGGAAGAGGAGGAAGAAGACCAAACCCCCAATGTTGACATTTCGCTTGAGAAACTCCAGGAGGGCTACGCATCATCGCCCCAGGTGTCCGTGCCCAAACCGGCCGATGGCGGAAAGCCTCCTGAACCGGCGTCTCCCGACAAGACCCAACCCGACGTCCGGTCGGTCCGCCTGCCCGTCGAGGAACAAAACGTTGACGCAGTTACTCCTAAAGACGTTTCATCTGTTGTGCCTACGAGACCTTTTGGATCTGACTCGGTCACCTCGGAGAGCGAAGACCGTTGCTTCAGTCCGGATGACGTCACCGTGAAAATGGCCTCCCCTCCACAGTCCGGACCCTCGAGCGCAGCTCACTCGCCGATCCGCCACTCTCCCACCGAAGACAAGACAAGGGTCTTCCTCGATTTGGACTTGCAGAAGCAAGAGGAGGTCAAGTCCCAAAAGAAAGATGAGGAGGAATTAGAAACACAAAAAGAAGAAGCTGACAAACTGAAAGAAGGTCAGACTGAGGTACTAGCTGCAGCATCTCAGGACAAAACAGTAGAAAAAGACAGTCCAGTAACAAAAGAGCCAGAAGAAGACACCTCATTAGTGCCAAAGGATGAAGGAAAAGAGGCAGCACTTCCTGCCGTTACTTCAGCGTCGCCAGTAGAAGGAGGGAAGGAAGAAGACACCAGTGACAGAGAAAAGGAACCGAAAGTGCCTTCACCAAGTAAATTTCCCGAAAGGGAGAGTCACTTATTCGATGATGACGATAAGAAAGATGACGATGACGATGATAAAACTGCAGTTAAAACTATAACTGTAGAGCAAAAGACAGAAAAGGATGAAGCCTTAAATCTTGAGGACGAACAGAAACAGAAGCCTGTCATCGACGTAGATGTTGACACTGAAAAATCTGTGGTCAAAACCACCGTAGAACCAGTGACAGTGAAAGACGACTCGCTCAGTGTCAAAGGAACATTTGAGGATGAACAGAAACAGAAATCTGAGACTCCAAAATCTGCAGCAGAAACTGTCAAAATGGACCAAGAGAAAGAAACTGATGACGCCTTGAGAGTCAAGCAAACGGTTGATGATGAACAGAAACAGAAGTCTGTCATCGACGTAGAGGTTGAGTCTCCAAAATCTGCAGAAGAAACCATCAAGGTGGAACCTTCCAAAGATGAGGATAAATCCTTAAGTCTCAAACAAACCCTTGGCGATGAACCAAAACAGAAGCCTTCTATTGACGTACATGCTGACACCGCTAAACCTGCAGCTATAACTATGGATGTGGCTCACGAAAAAGAGATGGATGACACCACAAGTGCCGAGCAAACTCCTGAGGATGAACCGAAACAGAAGTCTGTCATCGACGTAGATGTTGAGACTCAAAAATCTGCAGCGGAAACTGTCAAAATTGACCAAGAGAAAGAAACTGATGAGTCAAGAGTCAAAAAAACTGTTGATGATGAACCAAAACAGAAGTCTGTCATCGACGTAGAGGTTGAGATACCGAAATCTACAGAAGAAACTGTCAAAATGGACCAAGAGAAAGAAACTGACGACGCCTTGAGAGTCAAACAAACTGTTGATGATGAACAGAAACAGAAGTCTGTCATCGACGTAGATGTTGAGACTCAAAAATCTCCACAAGAAACCGTCAAAATGGACCAAGAGAAAGAAACCGATGACGCGTCAAGTATCAAGCAAACTCTTGATGAACATAAACAGAAGCCTGTCATCGACGTACATGCTGACACCGCTAAACCTGCAGCTATAACTATTGACGTGGCCCACGAAAAAGAGATGGATTACACCACAAGTGCCGAGCAAATTCCTGAGGATGAACCGAAACAGAAGTCTGTCATCAGTGGAGATGTTGAGATACCAAAATCCCCAGAAGAAACCGTCAAAAAGGTCCAAGAGAAAGAAACTGATGACGCCTTGAGAGACAAGCAAACGGTTGATGATGAACAGAAACAGCAGCCTGTCATCGACGTAGAGGTTGAGACTCCAAAATCTATAGCGGAAACCGTCAAAATGGACCAAGAGAAGGAAAGTGATGATGCCTCAAGAGTCAAAAAAACTGTTGATGATGAACAGAAACAGAAGCCTTCTATTGATGTAAAGGTTGAGACTCAAAAATCTGCAGCAGAAACCGTCAAAATGGACCAAGGGAAAGAAACTGACGACGCCTTGAGAGACAAGCAAACTGTTGATGATGAACAGAAGTCTGTCATCGACGTAGAGGTTGAGATACCAAAATCTCCACAAGAAACTGTCAAAATGGACAAAGAGAAAGAAACCGATGACGCGTCAAGTATCAAGCAAACTCTTGAGGATGAACCGAAACAGAAGTCTGTCATCGACGTAGAGGTTGGGATACCAAAATCTCCAGAAGAAACCGTCAAGTTGGAACCTCTTAAAGATGAGGATGAATCCTTTAGTCTCAAACAAACTGTTGGCGATGAACAGAAACAGAAGCTTTCTATTGATGTAGAGGTTGAGACTCCAAAACCTGCAGCAGAAACTGTCAAAATGGACCAAGAGAAAGAAACCGATGACGCGTCAAGTATCAAACAAACCCTTGATGATGAACCGAAACAGAAGTCTGTCATCGACGTACATGCTGACACCGCTAAACCTGCAGCTATAACTATTGATGTGGCCCACGAAAAAGAGATGGATGACGCCACAAGTGCCGAGCAAATTCCTGAGGATGAAACGAAACAGAAGTCTGTCATCAGTGGAGATGTTGGGATACCAAAATCTGCAGCAGAAACCATCAAAATGGACAAAGAGAAGGAAACTGATGACGCCTTGAGAGACAAGCAAACTGTTGATGACGAACAGAAACAGAAGTCTGTCATCGACGTAGAGGTTGAGTCTCCAAAATCTACAGAAGAAACCATCAAGGTGGAATCTCCCAAAGATAAGGATAAATCCTTAAGTCTCAAACAAACTGTTGAAGACACAAAATGTGCAGCAGAAACCATCAAAAAGGACCAAGAGAAAGAAACTGATGACGCCACAAGTGCCGAGCAAACTCCTGAGGATGAACAGAAACAGAAGTCAGTCATCGACGTAGAGGTTGAGACTCCAAAATCTGCAGAAGAAACTGTCAAAATGGACCAAGAGAAAGAAACCGATGACGCGTCAAGTATCAAGCAATCTCTTGATGAACATAAACAGAAGCCTGTCATTAGCTTACACGATGACACTGTAAAGTCCATCATAGAAGAGAAAGAGGCTGTAAGAGACGATACTTCGGACATCAAACCTGCCAAACAAGAAACAGCTAAAGACGTCGTTGCTGTTGATGGAGCTGCTGAACTGGAAGTCAAAGAGCCAGAAAAAGACCAAAGCGTAAAGGTGAAAAGCACAGAAGGAGCAGAGTCGGAAACTTCCGAGGCCGTCCAAGTCAGAGACGAAGAAACCCACGAAGAAACATCTGACCTCCGAACTCAAGGTGATCTGAAGGAAATGGAGGTTAAAAAGGCGGATTTCTCTGAGACGGAGATTTTAAAAGATGAGGATAAGAAAGAGGTGGAAAAGAGTGGTGCATATATCGACTTCGTTAAGAGTCAGGAGATGGATATCGACAAGGTCCAAACCTCCGATATCACGCCTGTTCAAGAAGAGATGGAGAAAGATGACAAACCAACCGCCGAGCCTGAGAGACACAAGGAGGCAGAGAAGTTGGATTTAACACCAAAGGACGAAAAGAAAGAGGAAAAAGGAGACGTGTCTGTCACCAAGCCGTCCACAGATGAGCAGAGAGAAGACGACGATGAAGTCGTTCCTAAAGATGTCACGAAGACGGATGAATGTTCAGTTACAGTAAAAGAAATCGGCAAAGACGCCACGTTGACCGTGGGATTCACCGAGGTGGAGGAAAAGGGTTTACCGGCACGTTCAGATGAGAAACCTGCAGCCGTGACGGAGACCGAGCAGGAAACAGAGGAAGATTTCACGAGTAAAGAAGGTAGCAGGGAGGAAAAAGACAAACTGATGGGAAAAGATGAAGATAAACTTCATGGGACGGAGGACGAATCGGTCGTTACACGTAAAGATTCCTCCGCCGTTGCAACCAGTGTCGTAACAAAAGACCTTCTGGAAACCGATAAACCGACCAGGGACGAAGAAAAGGAACAAGACCTGAGTAAATGTGTCGAATCCGAGCAGGTCCTGGAAGAGAAGGTCCTGGTGAGCGAGGAGAAGCCTGCCGTCCAAACATCCAGGGAGGAAACACCCGAAAAGGACCTCACCACACGTGACGGAGAACCGACCAGAGACGGTTCTGCTGAAACAGGAGATCAGAAACCAGATAAAAAAGATGCCAAGATGTTCTCGGAAGAGAAGATGGCAGTTGAGGAGAAGGAAGACACGAGGGATCTCATCTCTGGAATAACGAAAGACCTGACTGATGTTCAGAAGACGGCCGAGACGAGCAAAGCTGCGACCGGAGTAAAACTCAGCGAGGAAACGGAAAAACCCAGAGATACGGAGGAAGTTCAGAAGATTCCTGATTCCGTTCCTGTTCAGGAGCTCAAGGACTCCGAAGATGCTCCTGTCAAAGCCACCGAGGACGACCGAGATGTGGAGAGACGGGATGTTTCTGAGGAACAAACAGAAACGTCCGTCGACACGGACGGCCGAGCATCCAGTGAAAGTGACGTCACAACCGAACATCCCAAGGAGTCGCTCGCAGTCGAAACAGGAAGCAGTCGTGACGCCACCGACGGGAAAAAAGGTGCAGATGAATCTCCTTCACCGTCGGAAACCGTCAAGTTGGAACCTCTTAAAGATGAGCATGAATCCTTAAGTCTCGGCGATGAACTTGGCGAAGAACGGAAACAGAAGTCTGTCATCGACGTAGATGTCGAGACTCCAAAATCTCCAGAAGAAACCGTCAAGGTGGAATCTCCCAAAGATAAGGATCAATCCTTAAGTCTCAAACAAACCGTTGATGATGAACAGAAACAGAAGTCTGTCATCGACGTAGATGTTGACACTACAAAAGAATCAAAGAGGGTAGACGAAGGACTGGTTCTGCCTCAAGAACAGAAAACAACCGATGAAGAAACGTCTCGGTGTGCCGACGTCTCCTCGGCGGAGGGAAGAGAGAGGGAACCAACGGACGTTACGGAGACGGAAAAGGACGACACGCACGTCGCCGAACTGCAGAAAGAACAGAAAATGGAGAAAGAGCAAGAGAAGGACGACACAGACGAGAGGATGAAACCGGCCGTGGACGAGAAGGCGGACGCAGACCTCACCAAGGAGGAGAAGTGGGAGAAAGAGGAGGTCCAGGAGAAAGACCTGGACAAGAAACAACCGCCGGCGTCGGCGCTGCTGCACGCGCCGGATCACAAGCCCGCCTTCTTGATCCAGTCCTCGGACGAGGACCGAGAGGACGAAGAGGAGGAGGAGGAGATGTGCATGGGCGGGGCCGGCTCCAGACCTCTGTCGGTGGAGCTGAGAACCGGTCCGAGCCAGACCCCCCAGACCCGGGACCCTACCGGACCGGCCGGGGTCATCCCCACGCTCACCACGCAGGAGCCGTCCGTGGACGGAGAGGAGTCCAGACCCACGAAGGTGGCGCTTCCACCAGAGCCGTCTCCTACGACCTTCAAGGAGGACCAGACCAGCGGTCCTGCAGCTACCAGACCAGAACCAACGGCCGAATCGGTGGAGAGGAAACTCGAACCGGTGGAACAAGACACACAGACGCCGGAGAAGAGCAAACCGGAGGAGAAACCGGGGAAGGAGGCGGAGAGGGAGATGGAGGGAGAGAGAGAGGCGGCCTCTCCGGGACTCTCCCAACCTTGCTCCTACTTCCTGCTGGACAGAGACTCGGCCGGCGCCGCCAAAGTGGACCCGGCCGACGCAACGAGCCCGGAGACGGACGCCGTCGCCGACGGAACGAGCTCCTCGAGGGCGTCCAAGTACGACCCGTACGAGAAACCCGTCCCCAAAGAGCCGGAGGTCTCTCCGGGGCTCGATTCCCACGTCTGCATCGACAACGACAACCGCAGAGCTAGCCAGGCCGGCGCCGGGGCCGCCGAGTTCCTCCCGGAGGACGATGACAAGGAGGAACCGCTGTCCTTCAGCCGGGTCGACTACAGCCCGCCGTCCATCTCCGCCGAGGACGAAGACCGGGAGAAAGGCCAGGAGGAGGAGCGGGAGAGGAAGGAGACGGCCGACGTTAGCTACTCACCAACGCAGGACAACAGAACCTCGTATTCTCTCGGCCCCAAAGAGGACAAACCGGAGAGATCTGAGAAGGAGAAGGAAGACGTGACCGAAGGCGCCGCCGCCGCTACGACCGCAGGAACACAACGAGAGGAAGGTGCGACCTCAGCGACGACCTCAGCGACGACCTCGGACACCGACGCCTCGGCTCCCGGCCGGACCACCACGGAGTTCCCCGAGAAAGGGATGACGGAGAAGGAGAAGGAAAAACCTGCCGAGTCTGCGAAGGACGAATGGTTCACCTCCGACGGTCGGGACGGATCTCCGTCTGGTCGGCGCTCGCCTGCAGAGAAGGACGGTTCCCCTCCGCCGCGACCGTCGCCGCCAGAGAGGCAAGAAACTCCGGCGGACTCGAAGAGCGGGGAAATAGACGACAACCTTTTGGCTTCGGACAACAGTCAGATCGGCGGCGCCGCCGCTCCTTCCAAGGAGATCCCGGTGGACAAGAGACTCCTGGTGGAGGGGGAGGATTTCAACGTGGACGACGATGAAGAGGAGGATGAGGAAGAGGAGGAGGAGGAAGAGGAGGAGGAGGAGGAGTTGAGCGATGTGGACTTGGAGAAGGGGGCTCGGGAAGAGTCTGAGAAGGAGACGTGCAGACGGGACTCCGACGACGACTCTCGGAGAGTCGGGGAGGTGGAGGACTCGAACCGGCAGCCGGTCGGCGCCGTGGCTCCTTCTCGGGATGCCTTCAGGGTCCCGGGCCGGGAGGACGGTGCTGGGAAAGGTTCCCAGGAGGACACGAGCTCCCTCAGAACCGATGGAACCAGCTCCCCGTCAAAACAAGACCACCAAGCCAAACCCGCCTCCCCGCGGGCCGTTGAGTCTCCTGAAGCAGGAGATGGAGACGAAGGCAAAGTGTCGCCAGAACCCAAAGTCGACCCAAAGGAATCTTGTCCTGTACCGGCTTCCCGAGCCGAACCCGTGTCCAAACCCGCCCCGAGTCCCTCGCCGCCGCCGACAGGCAGCTATGCAGATATTGGTTTTCACGGCAGAGACCGTCCAGTCAGTCCAGAGGAGGATAAAGAGGACGCCTCTGCACCTTCAGGTGCCTCTCCGATCTCACAGGTGAGCGAATATTTCAGCCGGAAAGAAGAAGAAGAAGGTCCGAAAGAGAAGAAGCCCACGGAGACGAGCGCCTCAGGGTGCACCTACACCACCCTGATGTACTCCTCCTCGCTCTTCTCGTCTACATCGTACTCTTCCTCCGCCTCGGCGCCAACGAGTCAACGCTTGGAGGAGAAAGCGGAAACTTTTACCTTGTCGAGGTCTGAAGTGTCCAAAGAGGAGCCGTCGGCAGCGTCTACCAGCTCCTGCTTCGGAGGTTTCCAGAGAGACGAGTACATGGAAGTGATGGCCAAACCTCCGTCCCCGGACTCGTCCTCCAAGAGGACCGAGGTCCAGAAGCCGGGAGCAGAATCTGAGATCCCAGCATGCATCACTGCACCTTCTCTGCCCAGTCCAGAACCAGCGGACGTCCTGTCCGGGTCCAGCTTCTACGTCTCTCCTCTGAGGAGGGTGGAGCCGGATCAGGAGCCCGGCTCCCTCCGACTGGAGGATGGAACCCTTCCATGTGAGCAAGGAGAGCCGGTACCGGTACCGGAGAGTACTATCCACACCTCAGAACCAGACCCGGCAACCGTCAGCTCCGCTGCTGTTGACTCTAAACCTGACGGGACGAAGGGAACAACTCCGTCGGCCTCCGTCACTCCGGAGAGCGAAGCTGCAGCTACCAGAACCTCGTGTGCCGTCACCGACCTGCCCAAGGCCGACCCGGCCAAAACCGACTTGCCCAAGACAGAACTGCCCAAAACCGACTTGCCCAAGACAGAACTGCCCAAAACTGACCCACCCAAGACAGAACTGCCCAAAACTGACCCACCCAAGACAGAACTGCCCAAAACTGACCCACCCAAGACAGAACTGCCCAAAACTGACCCACCCAAGACAGAACTGCCCAAAACTGACCCACCCAAGACAGAACTGCCCAAAACTGACCCACCCAAGATAGAACTGCCCAAAACTGACCCACCCAAGACAGAACTGCCCAAAACTGACCCACCCAAGACAGAACTGCCCAAAACTGACCCACCCAAGACAGAACTACCCAAAACCGAACTGCCCAAGACAGAACTGCCCAAAACCGACCCACCCAAGACAGAACTGCCCAAAACTGACCCACCCAAGACAGAACTGCCCAAAACTGACCCACCCAAGACAGAACTGCCCAAAACTGACCCACCCAAGATAGAACTGCCCAAGACAGAACTGCCCAAAACTGACCCACCCAAGACAGAACTGCCCAAAACTGACCCACCCAAGATAGAACTGCCCAAAACCCAAGAAGAGGATACCAAGAGGACACCAGAGGAGGAGGATGTTTCGGAACAGGAAACCAGGGATGATGACGAAACGACACTGAAAGAAACGCAGGAAAAGCAAGTTGATGAAAAGGCTGAAGAAGAAGGTGTAGAAGACAAAAAGGTGACTGACCCCAAGCAGAGTGAAAAAGCAGAAGAACTGGAAGAGAAAAGCTTTCTGGAGAGATTAGAAACGAGGAGGAGGAGCAGTATCTCTGACTGGGAGCTTCTGCAGAAGCCTGACGACTTCCCTTCGCCCGGGTTTGGAGGTGAGGAGGACAAGGACGCAAGGCTCTCCACGCTCTCCTCAGAACACGACTACCAATCATCTGGAAGAGTGAGGAGTGATCGGCCCTCAGATCTCAACACCGGCGCCGCCGCCGCCTCAGTTTCCTCCAGCGCTGAATACAAGCCCCACAGAGGAGACCTCTCCCCCTCCTTCATGAACCCACCCCCCTACCAGTTCTCCGCCGGTGGTGGCGGCGAGGACGGCCACAGCGACCAGGACGGATGCGACGACGAGCAACACTCCGTCAAACGCAAGTCGCACAAGCAGAGGCGTCACCACGGAGACGCCGGACAGGCACAAGGCGCCGCGCCGTCCGGGCCGGCCGCCACGCTCGCCGGAGAGGAAACCCCGCCCACCTCCGTGAGCGAGTCGCTGCCTTCTCAGTCCGACTCTGACGTCCCTCCGGAAACCGAGGAGTGTCCGTCCATCACCGCCGAGGGGAACCTGGACTCCGACGAAGACGCCGAGCATTTGCCCGTGGACAAGCTGTCGGCCTCCGGCGCTGGCGGGGCCCACCGGCCTCCGTCGCCACGGTCGTCTCCCAGGCCTCACGACCCCCCGCCCACCCACCCCAAAGACCCTCTGCCCCCCCCTCCCCATCCAGATGTGTGCATGGTGGACCCAGAGGCTCTCCTCAATGGCAGCACGGAGAAACTCCTCAAGAAGGAACACAAGACCACCAAAGGCCTTCGGAAGAGCAAGCCCAAGTCGGCCTCTCCGGCTCGCAAGGGGGAGGGACGGAAGAGGGCCTCGACACCGGCCAAGCAGAGCAAGGGCTCTTCCTCGCCGAGGTCAGCATCCCTCAGGAGGAAGGATGCCGAGAGAAGCTCCAGGGCGACCAAAACGCCTGAAAACCAATCAAGGGCAGAGAATCCTGGGAAAGGCTTGGTCAATGGCGTCAAGAGCAGTTCAGGTTTGTTGGCGTCCTCTCGTTCATTCGTTTTTAATCACAAATCGTGACAAAAAAAACACATGCAGCACATCAGATGAACAGAAAGACACTCGGCTTTAGTCCTTTCCACCCAACATCCCTATGACATCAAGCAGCTACGTTTACAAGTTGTAAAAGATACAAGTCAGAAAAGCGCCAGTAGCTGCTACAAACGCTGGTCTGTTGATGGGTCAAACCATGTGAGGATGACCCGTCTGGCCAAAACCCTAACCCCTTAACCCTAACCTCCTAACCTCCTAATCCTAACCCCTTAACCCTAACTCCTAACCCTAACCCCTTAACTCTAACCTCCTAATCCTAACCCTCCTAATCCTAACTCCCTAATCCTTACCCTAACCCCCTAACCCCTTAACCCTAACCCCCTAACCTAATTCTTACTTTAACTCTAACCCCCCAACCCCCTAACCCTAACCACGTAATCATTACCCTCCTAACCCTAACCCCTTAACCATAAACCCCTAACCCTAACCCCCCAACTCTAATTCTAACCCCCAACCCTAACTCCCTAACCCCCTTATCCTACCCCCCTAATCCTAACCCCCTAACCCTAACCTCCTAATTCTTTCTTTAACTCTAACCCCCCAACCCCCTAACCACGTAATCCTTACCCTCCTAACCCCTTAACCCCCTAATCCCTTAACCCTAACCCCCTAATCCCTTAACCCTAACCCTAACCGTAACCTAACCGCCCAAACCTAACCCCTTAACCATAAACCCCTAATCCTAACCCCGTAATCCTAACCCTAACCCCCCAACTCTAACTCTAACCCCCAACCCTATCCTCCTAATCCTTACCTCAACCCTAACCCCACTAACCCTAACTCCCTTAACCCCCCCTTGCACAAACTCAAAACCACTTAGCTCGCTACGGTCCGACTCTCCCCGGACGCCCGGACGGTGGGCGACTCTCAAACCCGTCTTTGGAGTTTCTCCATCAGAAATCAGATTCTGGTGCAGATTAATGGAATCTTACCGCTGAGATAAATCAGAGCCACGTTTGAGCTCAGACAGTTTCTGATGGAAGAGAAGGTGAGTTTCCATTGGTGGGCGTCCGGGTGGCCTTACGGCTGTCCATTTAAAACACGTCTCTGTCCACTTAAAACACGTCTCTGTCCACCTAAAACACGTCTGTCCTCCTAAAACACGTCTCTGTCCACTTAAAACAAGTCTCTATCCACCTAAAACACGTCTGTCCTCCTAAAACACATCTCTGTCCACCTAAAACACGTCTCTGTCCACCTAAAACACCTCTGTCCTCCTAAAACACATCTCTGTCCACCTAAACCACGTCTCTGTCCACCTAAAACACGTCTGTCCACCTAAACCACGTCTCTGTCCACCTAAAACACGTCTGTCCACCTAAACCACGTCTCTGTCCACCTAAAACACATCTGTCCACTTAAAACACTCACCCTAGACCCGGCTGATGGAAACCTGGACCATTATTTCTAGGTAAAAGGACATAATTGTTAGACTTGTACTTACTTTTGGTCTCTCTGGCTTCCAGGAAACAACTCCCAGAAAGCAGCCGCCGCCGTCCCTCACGGACCGCCGGTCTACGTGGACCTGGCCTACGTCCCCAACCACTGCAGCGCCAAGAACGTGGACCAGGAGTTCTTCAAGAGGGTGCGAGCGGCGTACTACGTGGTGAGCGGCAACGACCCGGGCAGCGGCGAGCCGAGCCGCGGAGTCCTGGACGCCCTGCTGGACGCCAAGGCTCAGTGGGGAACCAATCTACAGGTAAACGCATAAAATCTACAGGTAACCGCCCAAATCTACAGGTAACCGCCCAAATCTACAGGTAACCGCCCAAATCTACAGGTAACCGCCCAAAAGCTGCCATGAAACCACGTCGTTGGTTTGGTTTATTGTTTGCACTCGTAAAAAGGAACGTTACACGGAGGACAAAAGTTAAGAAAAGATGAGCAGGAGAGGTCATAAAAACCCAAGGGGCTTATAAGCGACTCCCCCCTCCTAAAAACAAGAAAAAATAAAAAACGATAATTCACAAAACCACTACGGACGAGTATTAGCAGGAGAAAGAATATTTGAGAGGGGAAGATTTTTTTTTTATTGTGCACTTCAATAAAAGTCAAAACTTTGCCAATTTTCTCAACATTTTGACTTTATTCACAAAATTTTGACTTTTTCCTCAACATTTCGACTTTTTTCTCGAAATTGTACTTCAACATTAATCTCAACATTTCAACTTTATTCACGAAATTTTGACTTTTTTCTCTCGACATTTTGACTTTTTTCTCAACATTTCGACTTTTTTCTTGAAATTCTACTTCAACATTAATCTCGACATTTTGACTTTTTTCTCGACATTTTGACTTTTTTCCTCGGCATAATGAAAAAAAAATCGTGTTATTTTTATTTTTCTCCTGCCTGGCCCTAATACCGTACAATACAACATGAGGCAAAATTGTGCATTACGATGCAGAATGTTATTTACAAATTAAATCTGATAATTAAAATAAATAAAATACATTAATTGGCACCACACTGGTGCACTTAATGAATAAATGCCATGTATAGGACACTGGCGCACGACCAGTGCATTGCAGAAACGAATAAACAAATAAAATAGGCTAATGTATTTTTTTAGATAAATAAAAAAAAAATACAATGAAAATGAATTGTGCATTCAAATAACAGAAATAACAACAAATGCCACTATCGGAGACGTGCAATCAGTGAACTTAAACAGATCCTCAGCCCGCTCAATGCTGACTGATTATTTAACGTTATGTAACAGTAACCATCCAGGAAATTATGTTTTAACACAGCTGTGTGAACACATTCGCAAATTCCACTCATAACAGGTGATCACGCAAAATTTAAAAAAAAAAACATGATGGCTCTCAACAGGTGGGTTCAAGCAGCTTACACATTAACAAATCACACTCATAACAGGCCATAACGCAAAATAATAATAACAATAATTAAAAAAATATTAGCTCTCAGGTGGGTTCAGGCCATATTAAGCAGGCTGGCCTCTTACCTTAAGTTAAAGCAAGTCACTGCTAGCTGCGGCGGCGCAGTAGCATCTGCCCCGGAGCACTCGGCCTCGACTTCACTTCCTTCACCAGAGGGGGGAGAGGAACGGGACTCTGTTGTGACATCGTCTCTCTCCTCATCTGTAGCTGCCACTGACACCTTTTTTGATGTGAACCCAAAGTGTGCAAGTGACACACTCTAAGTTAGCTTCCGCTTAGCCATGTTATTGTGGCATCTCAACTAGCCGGCGTAGTCATTGCGCTGTGCTGGCCCACATGGCTAATTTGCATACATAAAGGTGCAGGACTTGTATTAAACCAATAAAAGTTTTGAATTGTGAATACTTGATATGGCGATCTCTTAAACATATTTAAGTGACCATTAGTGACAATCAAATGATCATATTATATTATATAGCCTAATTTATTTATTTTTTGACAACATTGAGACCCCCCCTAAATTTGGCTGTTGAGTCCTTCAGGGGGGCTCAAGGGTTAATCAGGGGGGGCCCCCGAACCCCCCCCCCCCCCCCCCCCCCCGTATTTCGTACTCTGTATATATATATATATATATATATATATATATATATATACATATATATATACACATGCATACATACACATATAATTATAATTAACTGCCCATTTCTGAACATAAATATAAACAATATAAACGATATTCCACAGCAGTTCTAACTACATGAAATCCCTTGTCCTCCTTGTTTCTGCTCCAGGTGACTCTGATCCCGACCCACGACACGGAGGTGACCCGGGAATGGTACCAGCAGACCCACGAGCGGCAGCAGGACCTGAACATCATGGTCCTGGCCTCCAGCAGCACCGTGGTCATGCAGGACGAGTCCTTCCCCGCCTGCAAGATCGAGTTCTGAGCTCCGGGGAGCCCAGCTCTTCCTTCCCACCAGCCTCCCACCTCCTCATCATCGGCGCCCGGACCTGGAAGAACCTCCTCCTCTTCCTCCTCCTCATCACCACCACCCGGACCTGGAAGAACCTCCTCCTCCTCCTCATCATCACCGCACGGACCTGGAGGAACCTCCTCCTCCAACGCCGTCGCGGCCCCAGACCCTGAAACATCTGCAGCAGCCCTCGATAACGCAGACCCCGTTAGCTGAAGTCCCACCTTTGTGACCGTGGGCTCATCGTCCACCTCAGTATGTTGTCGTCCACGGCAACCCGAGTCTTTTAACGTCCGATCAAAGTCTCTACGATATCGCGTTGCCGAGTAGAAAGCATCCAAAGTTCCGTTAGCAAAATTAGCATAGTTGAATATCTCAAAAACCGTAATAGCTAGCATGATGAGACTAAAATATGTTGTAGTACAACACGTCCCGGGTTTGTCAATGTTGTAATGATGTCTGTACGATAAACCATTGCCTAGCAACAAGCGTCCGAAATAAAATTGACCTTTTTTTAAAATTGAAAGTTAAATGTCGCAAAAACCGTAATGATTAGCATGATGAGGTTGTACGGTCCTTAAGTGCCAATCGGGCCGAGTGTTTGTAAATTTGAACGATATCTCTACGATAAAGCGTCCGAATTTTTGCCTTTTTTTTTTTTTGCTTTTTGGCATCCAGCATTGCCACGGTAACCCATCAAGGTACTACAGAGACGCATCCAACGATGTATGTCCTGCTTGGGTGCACGTTGCGGAATAAATAATGCGTACTTGTGAAACGTCCGTCTGAACTTTTCTGCTGTGGTGATAAAGCTCAATGTCATCCAGCGACTGCGCCTCGTACCGAATAAAAAAAACAACTGGACGTTGCTGGAACTCCACCAACGCCAGACTAGGGACTAGTAGTTCCAACGGCGATGCTTGAAGTCAGAAATCTGACACTGCAGCGCCGTCCAGGCCAAGATGCTTCTGAGCGTCTGGTTGGACGTCTGCAACAAGACTTTTCAACGAACCGCTTCGTCCGAGCGGATCGACTCCAGGACCTGAATATTAGCCACATATCAGGATAGTCACTCATTGGTGGACAGATGCCGTTCTTCCTTGTAGGACAGAACCCAGAACCCAAGTTTCCAGGTATCCAGGTATCTGGGTATCTTGGTATCTTGGTATCTGGGTATCTTGGTATCTGGGTATCTTAGTATCTGGGTATCCAGGTATCTGGGTATCTTGGTATCTGGGTATCTTGGTATTTTGATATCTTGGTATCTTGGTATCTTGGTATCTGGGTATCTGGGTATTTTGGTATCTGGGTATCTTGCTATCTTGGTATCTTGGTATCTTGGTATCTGGGTATCTTGGTATCTGGGTATCTGGGTATTTTGGTATCTGGGTATCTGGGTATCTTGCTATCTTGGTATCTTGGTATCTGGGTATCTTGGTATCTGACTTTTCAACGAACCGCTTCGTCTGAGCGGATCGACTCCAGGACCTGAATATTAGCCACATATCAGGATAGTCACTCATTGGTGGACAGATGCCGTTCTTCCTTGTAGAACAGAACCCAGAACCCAAGTTTCCAGGTATCCAGGTATCTTGGTATCTTGGTATCTGGGTATCTGGGCATCTTGGTATCTGGGTATCTGGGTATCTTGGTATCTTGGTATCTGGGTATCTGGGTATCTTGGTATCTGGGTATCTGGGTATCTGGGTATCCTGGTATCTGGGTATCTTGGTATCTGGGTATCTGGGTATCTTGGTATCTGGGTATCTTGGTATCTTGCTATCTTGGTATCTTGGTATCTTGGTATCTTGGTATCTTGGTATCTTGGTATCTGGGTATCTGGGCATCTTGGTATCTGGGTATCTGGGTATCTTGGTATCTTGGTATCTGGGTATCTGGGTATCTTGGTATCTGGGTATCTGGGTATCTGGGTATCCTGGTATCTGGGTATCTTGGTATCTGGGTATCTGGGTATCTTGGTATCTGGGTATCTTGGTATCTTGGTATCTTGGTATCTTGGTATCCAGGTATCCTGGTATCCTGGTATCCAGGTATCTTGGTATCTGGGTATCTGGGTATCTTGGTATTTTGGTATCTGGGTATCTTGGTATCCAGGTATTCAGGTTTCTGGGTATCCGGGTATCTGGGTATCTGGGTATCTGGGTATCTGGGTATCTTGGTATCTTGGTATCCAGGTATCTGGGTATCTTGGTATGTGGGTATCTTGGTATCTTGGTATCTTGGTATCTTGGTTTCCGGGTATCCGGGTATCTGGGTATCTCGAATTCATTCATGTTTTGTCAACGTTTTGGCATCTGAAAGTGCACATGTTTTACAGCATGTTATAACTGTTACTACAACTACTACTAAAATGTATAAACAGCCTAGTACTCTGATAAACAAGATAGTACTCTGATAACAAGACAAGTAAACAAAAACGACGGTGAACTCGGTCCTCGTCGGCCGAAAACAGCTCCGGTACTAAAACCTCCGACCAAGACTTTTAAACCAGCCGATGATGTCATCAGCTGTTTTTATTTACAATAAACGTTCGGGGCGCATCGCTTAGCTCATCGTTAGCTCACTTAGCTCAACTAGCTCAGTTTGCTCAGACTTTAAAACCAGCCGATGATGTCATCAGCTGATTTCATTTTTGATAAACGATCGGGTTGATCGCTCCCGTTTCGTAGACGTGTCAGACGCCAGAGGAACTTGGACGTAGGGAAACACCGTCTGCTTCGGCGGGATTTACTCCAACAAGTCGGCCTCTTGGTCAAGTTGTACCAAACTCAGCTTTCTGATTGTACTGCCTTCCCACAATTCTTAGCGGCGGCATTGGCCGCGCCCCTTCCTCGGATCTGGGCAGTGAGCTGGACTGGAACCGCGTCACGGTCTTCGGGCGACGGTCCCGACCGCCTTCGGTCCTCTTCATCCGATCCTACCGGCCTCGTGGACCTGGACCCGCGTCCTCCCAACGAGGCTCGTGTATCCGACACCGTCTCCGACGCAGGCGGTTCCATTCCTCGGATCGTTCCCGTTCGGCCCGGCGTTTGGATGTTTCCGGAGCCGGGTGTTCCTTTGCGATGTTTCCGTGCCGACGGCCCCGTCTCCTCGGCGTCGCAGCTTTCGCCGGCGCTTGATGCTCGTGTCGTAGCTCGGACTCAGGTTCGCGGCGTCTGTAGCAAACCCTGGCGTGAACTAGTCTCCGTAGATGCTAATCTGCTTCTCTCTCTCTGTGCTCCGGTTGGTCGAGCAGCCGGCGGGGCGAAGAAGAACCGCGTTTTTACCGGCGGCGGCGGCCCTTTCTCCCGTCTTCATCACGGCATTCGTGGCTGGTGTTCATGTCCCATATCAACACCGCGCAGTGTTTTGGAGAGAAGAAGACAGCGTTTTTGTTGAAGAAGGCTAACGTTTGGTCCTCGTGGTTGGAAACGTCCTCATCGGCCCGCAAGGCAGTCTAGAAAAACTACCGACAAATGTAGCAACGAAGGTTCCTCGGCGAGGTCGTCTGGCGGCGGCCGACTGCCAGAACTGCAATATTTATTTTTCTTACTGAGTTAGCCCAGCTGGCTCAGTTAGCTCAACTAGCTCAGTTTGCTCATTTAGCTGAATTAGCTCAACTCGCTCAGTTAGCTCACTTTGCTCAGTTAGCTCAACTAGCTCAGTTTGCTCATTTAGCTGAATTAGCTCAACTAGCTCAGTTAGCTCACTGATAGAAGTGCAAGGTATGTTTCCGGAGGCTTCCCTCACTGCACGTGCCTTGAGCTGATGGTTTCAGGGAAAGGGGGGCGGTCAGGAAGACCCGGTCCAGGTTTCTGGAGCCGAGACCCGGTCCAGGTTTCTGGAGCCGAGACCCGGTCCAGGCTCAGTAAACGCCAACGCCACAATCCTGAAATACGACCGAAACCGGTTTGAATGTCTTTGAGCGAATGATTGCACCAAAACATGGAAACATGGACGCACTTTTCTGAGGGGGAGGGGCTTGTAAAGATTGTTCGTAGTTTTGAGCGATAACGACGTAGCAGAGCGCTGTTACGCATAGAAATAATAAATCGGTTCCAATGTTCCTCCAAACGGAGCAGCAGGAACTCTGAAGCTGACGAATGTTCATCAGCTGAGAATGTTGTGACTGCAGTCGTGGCTAAACGCGGCTAAACGCGGCTAAACGCGGCTAAACGCGGCTAAACGCGGGAATGTTGCGGGATTCGTGTGTGAGGACGGTTTTGCTTTTTCTGCTCGTTCACGGATCATTTTCTCTCTTCAGACCTCATCGTGGTTTCATAATTTCCACACAAGCTAGTTACAGTTCTTTTGTAATTCTTCTAATTTTGTTTCTGTGTTTTAATTTCTTTTGACTGATGAATGTTTCTGCCGTCCGATTTAGACTTGTGTCGATGTGTTTTTGTGACGACTGATTTAAAGCAGAGCAGAGGAGGCGAGGCTTCGCTTCATGATGTTTTCAAACCTTAAAAACATCATTTTCTTCTTCATCTGGAGGTTTAAAACCGTAAAATTGCAGCACCGTGATGGAGCTCAGCCTGGGCCGAGCGTTAACCCTCCAGCAACTTTGTGTGTTTTCATTTTCTTTTCTAATCTACAGGTTTCAAAGAAACAATTTCTAAATTTACTTTTTGCAATTTTTAAATTAATTGTTTCCCTTTTTCTTGTCGATTCTTACATTGTTGTGCTAACTCAGTTAGCTCAACTAGCTCAACTAGCGCAGTTAGCTCACTTAGCTCAACTAGCGCAGTTAGCTCACCTAGCTCAACTAGCGCAGTTAGCTCAACTAGCGCAGTTAGCTCAACTAGTGCAGTTAGCTCAACTAGCTCACTTAGCTCAACTAGCGCAGTTAGCTCAACTAGCGCAGTTAGCTCAACTAGTGCAGTTAGCTCAACTAGCTCAGATAGCTCAACTAGCGCAGTTAGCTCAACTAGCTGAGCTCAGTTAGCTCAACTAGTGCAGTTAGCTCAACTAGCTCAGTTAGCCCAACTAGCGCAGTTAGCTCAACTAGCTCAGATAGCTCAACTAGCGCAGTTAGCTCAGTTAGCTCAACTAGCTGAGCTCAGTTAGCTCAACTAGCTCAGTTAGCTCAATTAGCTCAGTTAGCTCAACTAGCACAGTTAGCTCAACTAGCGCAGTTAGCTCAATTAGCTCAGTTAGCTCAACTAGCACAGTTAGCTCAACTAACTCAGTTAGCTCAACTAGCGCAGTTAGCTCAATTAGCTCAGATAGCTCAACTAGCACAGTTAACTCAGTTAGCTCAACTAGCTCAGTTAGCTCAATTAGCTCAGTTAGCTCAACTAGCACAGTTAGCTCAACTAGCGCAGTTAGCTCAATTAGCTCAGTTAGCTCAACTAGCACAGTTAGCTCAACTAACTCAGTTAGCTCAACTAGCGCAGTTAGCTCAATTAGCTCAGTAAGCTCAACTAGCGCAGTTAGCTCAATTAGCTCAGATAGCTCAACTTGCGCAGTTAGCTCAATTAGCTGATTTGGCTCAACCAGGTTGTTTTTTTCTATTTGTATTTTAAGTTTCCAGTGAACATCATGCTTGTGGTGCATAAATATGCAAATATAATATGTATATTAACTGGTGGTTTAACCTCGGAAGTCCGAGCTCCTCCTGCTCTGCCTGTAAATCTGTTTTCCGAACTTCCTGTCTCGGTGATTCCGGCAGGTCGACTGGTCTTATCCTTCAACGCTGGAATCGCACAAGTAAATGATTTAAGACCAGAATCCTCCTGAAATCAGCCACGTCGGCATCGGAACGTCCTCGTTTCTCAGTGCTGGATGTGGCTGGTTGAACCAGGAAGATGCTTCTCATGCGTGGTTTAGATTTCTGAGCATTTATCGTGATGATTTGTTTGTCATTAAGGTGTTTTTAAGTTGGAAGAGTCCAAATAGGCTCCTCGAGCTCCTCGAGGCGCTAGGAGAACGCTGTGAATCCAAACTGAGCTGTAGCCTCTACAGCAGCTGAATGCACTACACAGGAGATCTATTTTTGTGAATGTAGAGTCGGAGTGACCTCATGAATGCTGCAGGATCAGAACCACAACCAGAAAAAAGCTTGTGACGTCCCTTATATCCAAAACCCGGAACACGACTTAGTGGACAGAAACCGTTTGAAGTGCAGCTTCCTGCTCGTCCTGAGAAAGACTTGAAAACACATGCAGACTCTCAAACATCCAGAAACTCAACCAGAAACTCAACCCAAACATCAGAAACTCAAGCAGAAAGTCAACCACGCACAGGACGGGAGCAGCGCCACCGCGGGACTCCGGATATTCCTGCTCATCCTAGCAGATCCTAGAGATTCTTAGACGATCCAAGCTGCTAAACGAACTTCACAAAGTTCAGCTCTGCGTCCACATCATCTAATCCGTCCATCTAATCTCTGCATGTGATTTATTTAGTTATAATCCTGAATGTAATTGTTTAACATGGAAGTAATAATAATAATAATAATAATAATAATAATAAAAGTAAATGCTATTTTAAAGAGTTATATTTGAGAAGAGCTTCTTGTCTTAACTGGTCCCAACGACCTTGCAGTAATATTTACTGGGCTGTGCTTTTATCGTTTATCGCCCGATAAGTGGTTAAGAAGACGCGGTGTTGGTAGTTCTCTTTTATTCTCTCTTTTTGCATTGTATTGATCTGTTTTCTTCTGCGCAGTATCCAACCTGTCTGTCTGTCTAAACTATCTGGTCAAGTAGAAACTACTGCAGACTCATTGTAAAAGGGAAACAGCCTGGTGACCATCGATTAAACCACATTAAAACCTGAGCGTGAGCCGTCTCTTCTGTCCGACCTCCCACTCCAGATCAGAGTTTACTCTGCTCCCCACTCACTCTGCTGAACACTAACTAGAGGTTAACTAACACTAACTAGAGGTTTACTGACACTAACTAGAGGTTTACTAACACTAACTAGAGGTTTACTAAACACTAACTAGAGGTTTACTAACACTAACTAGAGGTTTACTAACCCTAATTACAGGTTTACTAACACTAATTACAGGTTTACTAACACTAACTAGAGGTTAACTAACACTAACTAGAGGTTTACTAACACTAATTACAGGTTTACTAACACTAACTAGAGGTTTACTAACACTAACTAGAGGTTTACTAACACTAATTACAGGTTTACTAACACTAACTAGAGGTTTACTAACACTAACTAGAGGTTTACTAAACACTAACTAGAGGTTTACTAACACTAATTACAGGTTTACTAACACTAATTACAGGTTTACTAACACTAACTAGAGGTTAACTAACACTAACTAGAGGTTTACTAACCCTAATTACAGGTTTACTAACACTAATTACCGGTTTACTAACACTAACTAGAGGTTTACTAACACTAATTACAGGTTTACTAACACTAACTAGAGGTTTACTAACACTAACTAGAGGTTTACTAACACTAATTACAGGTTTACTAACACTAACTAGAGGTTTACTAACACTAACTAGAGGTTTACTAACACTAATTACAGGTTTACTAACACTAACTAGAGGTTTACTAACTCTAACTAGAGGTTTACTAACACTAACTAGAGGTTTACTAAACTAACTAGATGTTTACTAACACTAACTAGAGGTTTACTAAACTAACTATATGTTTACTAACACTAACTAGAGGTTTACTAACACTAACTAGAGGTTTACTAACACTAATTACAGGTTTACTAACACTAACTAGAGGTTAACTAACACTAATTACAGGTTTACTAACACTAACTAGAGGTTTACTGACACTAACTAGAGGTTTACTGACACTAACTAGATGTTTACTAACACTAACTAGAGGTTTACTGACACTAACTAGAGGTTTACTAACACTAACTAGAGGTTTACTAACACTAACTAGAGGTTTACTAACACTAATTACAGGTTTACTAACACTAACTAGAGGTTTACTAACACTAACTAGATGTTTACTAACACTAACTAGAGGTTTACTGACACTGACTAGAGGTTTACTAACACTAACTAGATGTTTACTAAACACTAATTACAGGTTTACTAACACTAACTAGATGTTTACTAAACACTAATTACAGGTTTACTAACACTAACTAGAGGTTTAATAAACACTAACTAGAGGTTTTACTAACACTAACTAGATGTTTACTAACACTAACTAGAGGTTTACTGACACTAACTAGAGGTTTACTAACACTAACTAGATGTTTACTAACACTAACTAGAGGTTAACACTAACTAGAGGTTTACTAACACTAACTAGAGGTTTACTAAACACTAATTACAGGTTTACTAACACTAACTAGAGGTTTACTAACACTAACTAGAGGTTTACTAACACTAATTAGATGTTTACTAACACTAACTAGATGTTTACTAACACTAACTAGAGGTTTACTGACACTAACTAGAGGTTTACTAACACTAACTAGATGTTTACTAACACTAACTAGATGTTTACTAACACTAACTAGAGGTTTACTAACACTAACTAGATGTTTACTAACACTAACTAGAGGTTTACTGACACTAACTAGAGGTTTACTAACACTAACTAGAGGTTTACTAACTATTAACTAGAGGTTTACTAACACTAACTAGAGGTTTACTAACACTAATTACAGGTTAACTAACACTAACTAGAGGTTTACTAACACTAACTAGAGGTTTACTAACACTAACTACAGGTTTACTAACACTAACTAGATGTTTACTAACACTAACTAGAGGTTTACTAACACTAACTACAGGTTTACTAACACTAACTAGATGTTTACTAACACTAACTAGAGGTTTACTAACACTAACTAGAGGTTTACTAAACACTAACTAGAGGTTTACTAAACACTAACTAGAGGTTAACACTAACTAGAGGTTTACTAAACACTAACTAGAGGTTTACTAACATTAACTAGAGGTTTACTAAACACTAACTAGAGGTTTACTAAACACTAACTAGAGGTTTACTAAACACTAACTAGAGGTTTACTAAACACTAACTAGACTTTACTAAACACTAACTAGAGGTTTACTAAACACTAACTAGACTTTACTAAACACTAACTAGAGGTTTACTAACACTTACTAGAGGTTTACTAACACTAGAAAAAATCAAATCAAATAAAGAATTCCCTTCTTACACTTGTCCAGTTCTTGTTGTTCTGGTAAATGTTCTTGTGTGGTTTCTTGTGCTGTTCCGTGTATCATGTAAACTACCCGGGTAGGTGTAAGTGTAGCTGTTATTTCCTTACACCACCCGGGTAGGTGTATTTCCTTACACTACCCGGGTAGGTGTAAGTGTAGCTGTTATTTCCTTACACTACCCGGGTAGGTGTAAGTGTAGCTGTTATTTCCTTACACCACCCGGGTAGGTATAAGTGTAACTTATTTCCTTAGCTGGGAAATCCCGAGTTCCAGACGATCTCCCTGTCAATCCCTGCAGCAGCTGGCCGGTCTACTGACAGGAATCTCCATCGTCCGCGGGTCTGGCTCGCCAACATTTCTGAAGACTTCTCTCATACAATTGAAGGGGGTCTAAAAAAAAACAGTCTACACATATTGTGCAGAAAAAACAAATACAAATTAATGCAATTAGCAATGAACGGGCCCTCGCTCGTGTAATTTTCACCAATAAAGGTCAAGGACTCAAAACTAAGTCCGATGACCCCACCCATTAATGTCAAACCATTCAAAAGTTATGGCAGAAAATAGGAACTATCAAATATGGACCAATCAGCTACTAGTATCACTTCCTGTTTAACGTTGAAGTTTGACGCCGTGCCACGGCTTCGCCATTTCACGAAAACTCTTAACTTTTCATGGTTAACGTCTTTTGTGTCTCCTGAGCGAGTTTTATGTCGAACGGATGATCCTGCTAGGAGGAGTTCGTTAACGTACGACACGTGAAAATGGCATACATTTCACCAAAATTGCATGATTAATTCAAAATGGCCGACTTCCTGTTCGGTTTCGGCCATGGCGCCAAGAAACTTTTCTTTAAGTTGTGCCATGATACAGGTGTGTACCGATTTTCGTGCATGTACATCAAACCGTATTGTGGGGCTTGAGGAACAAAGTTTTCTAGGGGGCGCTGTTGAGCCGTTAGGCCACACCCATTAATGCAAACCATTAAATATCACATTTTTCGACAGGCCTGGCTTGGTGCAAACTTTGGTGACTTTTGGGGCACGTCTAGGGGGAAAAAAGGCCCTCATTTCGTCGGAAGAAAAATAAAAACAAAAACAAAAAAATTCCTACAGATACAATAGGGCCCTAGCACTGTCAGTGCTCGGGCCCTAATAACTTAAATCACTTAAGTGCATCTCAAATCATCAAAAATTAAATGTCAGGTTCAACCGTTACATCAAGTTTACATTTTTAACTTATACAGATAATCTCAGCATGAAATCATTTAATATTTTGTCCCGGCATCATTGGAGTCACTGCCCTGGAATCAGAGCTAAACTCTTCTGGAGTAAGTACCTCCTCACTATTAGCCCATTTCTGCATTCGGATTAGTTCTTCACGCGAAAGCCTCAGGTAATCTGAGCCACTCGGCTTTGCAACCCCCTTTAACCCAGTTAATTAGGACTGAGTAAGGCCGGAGGTCGGCTTAGAGCTGCAGAGAGGTGACAAAAGTTGGATGTTGTTGGTGATTTCAGGGTCAGCGGTCGGTCTTTGACATGGTAACTCATCCTGAAGGGCCTTTATAGCTGTTCCAAACTGAAACTCAACTATGGTTGTATTGTTAAAGTCAGGGTCAGAACTATTCTGGTACTAGTCTGGAGATGGAACCGTATTTTTTCAAGAAATCAACTAGTTCCTCATCTATCTCTGTGCCTATTGACCCATGAACTAGCACCGAGTTTGACACCTTGACACCCTGTACCTTTATGACATCCATCCTGTAGTGGGGAAGGTGTCAAACTGGGTTAAAGGGGTTGCAAAGCCGAGTGGCTCAGATTACCTGAGGCTTTTGCGTGAAGAACTAATCCGAATGCAGAAAAGGGCTAATAGTGAGGAGGTATTTACTCCAGAAGAGTTTACCTCTGATTCAGAGGCGGTGACTCCAATGATGCCAGCTCAAACCCCACGCCCCGGTGAGTGATATAAATACTAATATGAGCAACTTGCTAACTAACGGCCGTCCTAACCGACTGCCACGCAAGGTGTTCGCTTAGTATTTAAATCACTTACCGGAGTTCCGTCAATTTAAGCGATTCGCCCAGCAATACTGCCCCATACAGCACTCCCTCCCGCACTCTTTATCGTCTCTTCTTCTTCTTCTCTGTTTTATTGGTGGATCGCAACCAACTTTAAGGTGCATACCGCCACCTACTGCACAAGAGTGTGTAACATCATTTCAATTGGCCTTTTTTTTCTATTTATCAGCCTAGTGTCTTTTAAGAAATGAGTTAGTGCCTTTATGGTGATTTCAACCCGCTCTCCCTCTGTTCCCAGTATCCCCCTCAAATTCCACTCACGTCCTGCCCTGGGGTATCAATTACCGTAAAAAAAAAAAACAAAAAAAAAAACATGATTTAAAAAAATTTAATAAATAAAAATAAAATTCAAATGAATTCAAATTAAAATAAATTCAAAAAATTCAATAAAAAACAATATAAAATTTTAAAAAATTCTGATGCCTAAACTACACATAA
>NC_084591.1:2380144-2467644 GCF_033807715.1 Cololabis saira
ACTACGAGTAAACCTGCACTCTGGGAGCGGAGAGCTCTGCCAGGAACATAAGGCACTATCAGGTCTTGTAAATAATGCGGAGCTAAGCCGTTTTGGGCTTTATATGCAAGTAATACAATTTTAAATTGGATTCTGAATTTTACAGGTAACCAATGGAGCGACGCTAACACTGGAGAGACGTGGTCTCTCCTGCTGATTCCTGTCAGCACTCGCCACACCGGGTTCCAACCAGACGCACAAGTCGTTTGAAAAGTTTAAAGAAGACGACGTCACAAGGTTTGAGACACACATTTGATTTATTATTTAAAACTTTGGCAACTTTCAACAGCATTTTCTCCAGTATTTATCAACAAAACCAGCACAAGGTCCATCAGAACCAGAGCCCGGTTCTCCCTGGTCCTGGGGGGTCCAGAGAGAACCAGAGCCCAGTTCTCTCTGGTCCTGGGGGGTCCAGAGAGAACCCAAGCCCGGTTCTCCCTGGTCCTGGGGGGTCCAGAGAGAACCAGAGCCCGGTTCTCCCCGGGTCCTGGGGGTCCAGAGAGAACCAGAGCCCGGTTCTCCCTGGATCCTGGGGGGTCCAGGTTGAACCGGATTCAGGTTCAAGTCCAATATTTCAGCACAAATGAAACGGATCAGACGAACTTCTGACTCAGCAGGAAAAAAAACAGCAGTTGGACCCGTTTCCACGGCGACCGTGGTCCCCAGGCAGCCGGCGGGTCGGAACCAGAACCAGAACCAGAACCAGAACCACAGCAGATGAAAACCATTCTACACCAGAACATTCCAGAACTAAATAAATGTTCAGCTCGTTTATTCACTTCAAGTTTTAGAGATGAGATGTCCTCAGGGACCAGCAGGGGGGTCAGCAGGAGAACCGGTCTCTGGTGCTGGTGCTGGTCCCGGTCCCGGTCCCGGTCCCGGTCTCCGTCACTCACTGAAGCTGAAGTTCATGGCGGACGTGTCGGTGGTCGGGGACGAGGGACCGGCGCTGGAGACGGCGCTGGAGGGGATGCTGCCGTCTGAGGGGGGACACACGGGTCAGGGAGGTCTAGACCAGGGGTCGGCAACCCAAAATGTTTTAGATCCATATTGGACCAAAAACACAAAAAACAAATGTCTGGAGCCGCAAAAAATTAAAAGTCTTGTATCAGCCTTAGAATGAAGGAAACACATGCTGCATGTTTCTATATTAGTTATAACTGGGGGATATTTTTTTTTTTCATTATGCACTTTTTGAAAAAAGTCGAAATGTCGAGAAAAAAAAAAAAAAAAGAAGAAAAAAAGAAAAAAAAAGGAAAAGAAAGTTCAAACATTTTTGAAAAAGCTCCAGGAGCCACTAGGGCGGCGCTAAAGAGCCGCATGCGGCTCTAAAGCCGCGGGTTGCCGACCCCTGGTCTAGGGGAAGACCCAAAGGTCCAGATCCAGACCCGCCGGTCCAGATCCAGACCCGCAGGTCCAGATCCAGACCCGCAGGTCATCTTTGGTTCAATAGCAAAGAAAACCTCTGGTCAATAGAAAAAAACCAAGAACTGTTGAACAAAGTTCATTATTTAGAGACGGGACTGAGGGAAACACTTACGCCACAGCGGCTGGCCCGGCGGCTGCAGCGACGCCTCGGACCCGGACCGGGAGGACCAGAGCGGCTGCTGGAGGCTGTAGAGAGACGTGTTGCTCTGGGAGTCGAACAAACCCGACAGAGCTGCAACAGAGAAGTAGATCCAGATCAGCCCCGGAACCAGACCCCGAAACCAGACCTCACGGAGTCCCTCAGGGTCCAGTTCTAGGGTCTATGGCAGGGGTGTCAAATGTGCGGCCCGAGAGAGATTTTCATGCGGCCCGAGAGAGGTTTCCAACGCAAAAAAAATAAATTTTAATTTACTAAAAAGGAAGGGATAAATAATTGCCATGAATCGCAGCATATCCGATAATATATTTCTTCTACAAATCCATCGTTATTCCACAAATAAAGCAGTTTTCAACCTTTTTTTAGTTTTCTAGAATGCATTTGCTGATTTTATTTCTTTGTAGACGGTCATTTATTTTTATTAACTGACTACTATTATATATTTTCGCAGGAAAAATATCACTGCTAAAAAAGACGATAGAAGATATTTATTCAGAGAATTTCAGTTTTGAATACGAGGATAGTGACAAAGTAAAACGAGAAGTGGTGACTTTTTCTGCACACTGGCGTAAATATCCGCGCCAATTTTTGAAAATAAATACACTTAATTGTACTGGAAAAATCTCTAAATCACAAAGAAACACTCTCGGATGTAATAAGAAAGATTTAGCTTTTAATTAAACTTCCTATAAAAAAGCGAAATATAAAAAAAAAACATACTTGTTTCTGTTTTGCTTTGTAAAATGATATTAAAAGAATCTTAGATAATTTGAAAAAAACCCGAGAAATTTCAAGAAAAGATCCTGAACAAAATTTATTTTACATAATTAGAGTGTAAACAAAGTGCATATTTCCTTTAAAATTAACTAAACTGATATTGGATTAGATAACAAAAGTAAAAAAAAAAAGAATTAGAATTAGGTCCTCGAGCGCCGGTGTCCCTGCAGGTTTTAGATGTTTCCCTACTTTAACAAACCTGATTCTAATTAATCAGCGTAGGGCTGGGCGATATATCGAGATTTTAATATATATCGATATATTTTCAAACGCGATATGGTACGAGACAATATCGATTATTAAATTTTTTTTTTTTTTTTTATGATTTTGATATAGCTTATTTTGTGACAAATTGACTTGAATGTTTTATTTGAGATTTGCACAAATGTTTTGTTATTTGCACAACTGTCAACCTCAGTGGAAAAGTCTGCCTGTTACTGTCTACATTGTATTAATTACAGTGTATTTTAATTTAATTGTTATGCAGGAAAGGGATATTTGTTTTATTTTATTCAAGAAGCATTTTTATTCTATATATGCAGGCAGTTTATTTGTATTTCATGTGTTTTATACATGTTGATATTGTGCAGACCTCTGTTAATAAAGGAACCTGTGTGACATTTGGCACGAGGCTTTGTATTAAAACTGACTGTTTTTTTAAGGGTTTGCCTCAGAAAAAAATGAAGCTAACAGAGATGCTAACAGAGAGGCTAACAGAGAAGCTAACAGATATGCTAACAGTCAGTTTTAATACAAAGCCTCGTGCCAAATGTCACAGGTTCCTTTATTAACAGAGGTCTGCACAATATCAACATGTATAAAACAAATGAAATAAAAATAAACTGCCTGCATATATAGAATAAAAATGCTTCTTGAATAAAATAAAACAAATATCCCTTTCCTGCATAACAATTAAATTAAAATACACTGTAATTAATACAATGTAGACAGTAACAGGCACTTTTCCACTGAGGTTGACAGTTGTGCAAATAACAAAACATTTGTGCAAATCTCAAATAAAACATTCAAGTCAATTTGTCACAAAATAAGCTATATCAAAATCATAAAAATTATTATTTTTTTTTTACGATTTTGATTTTTTTTTTTTTTTTACCATTTTATTTTTTTTAAATTTTTTTTTAAAAATAATCGATATAAACGATATTGTCTCAGACAAAAGAGAGACGACATTTTTTTTTTTTTTTTACCATTTTGAATTTATTTTATTTTTTTTACCATTTTGAATTTATTTTTTTTTAATAATCGATATAAACGATATTGTCTCGTACCATATCGCGTTTGAAAACATATCGATATATATTAAAATCTCGATATATCGCCCAGCCTTACCTTGGAGGTATTTTGATCAGGATTTGTGGTTCAAACAGCAGATTTATCAGGTTTGTAAACGTTTTTCCATCTCCATAATATCAAGGGCCAGATCGTGGAACAGACCTGGACCAGGACCAGGACCAGGACCCGGACCAGGACCAGGACCCGGACCAGGACCAGGACCCGGACCCGGACCAGGACCAGGACTCACCCTTCATGGTCTTGGCGTGGGCGTCTCCGCTGCCCTCGCAGGCCCGGCTCAGGAACTCCTCCACCTGCTTCAGGGACAGGGAGTTGTGCAGCGTCTCCAGCGGGTGGATGGACGGAACCATGGAGCAGCCCTCGAACCCTGGACACAGAACCTGGATCAGGACCGGGTCTGGACCTGGACCAGGACCAGGACCAGGACCTGGACCGGGTCTGGACCGGTGCACGGCTTCCTCATGCAGGTGATCACACTCCAACCGCATGCACAACCAGATCTGGCCGCTCCTATTGGTCGACCGGAGCTGTAGGAGCGCTGGCCACGCCCCCTGTGATGTCATCCAGCCTCCTCTCTCCCGCCCCCGGGCCACGCCCCCTGTGATGTCATCCACAGCTCTCCCCAGGACACGCCCACATCAACGCCGACCCGCCAACTTCTGCAGTATCTGGTTTTTACGCGTCTCGGATCTCGGCGCCCAACCAGGACGTTAGCATCGCTAATTACACATTCAAGACATCAACCTGATAAAGTTCTTAAAACTCCCCCGAATAGTCGTCATGGATGTGAACCGTAACCACGGAAACCAAAAACTGGTCTAGTTCCAGACTGTAAATATGTTTATTTCTGAGCTGCCGGACGTGGCTGAAGCGATAAGCTCTGCGACTAACACTCTGACTTTAACGTTGGGGGAGCAAAGCCGTAAGCTGGCTGCGATTCTTGAACAGAATCGCAGGCTGGCGGCGTCTTTGAGCTCATTGGCAAGATGGATAAGACCTTGGAGAAGTTGGAAGCTCGGCTTGGCGGGAATTGATCACAAATTCGTCTGATTGGAGTCGCCATGGATGATCCAGAGACTTAAGGCAGACGGAAAATTACTTGGATCTGCCTGTTCTTTAATACAATTGTTGATTCTATAATCTGGCCTTGACAGGGTGGTTTTGGCCGACCGCTCCAGTCACAATCTCCCTGGTGGAATGTAAACAAGGTGACTCTGCCCCCACTAACCCTCCCCTCTCCAGAACATCTGCGGACCTGTTTTCAGAACTGACCGAGCCGCCTGATAACATCAAGGACACTGGCTGAGAGCAGCTCTGAGCGAAGTTCATGGACTCACCGCTACACACACTTACTGATAACCACACCTCCCTATTCTCAACGCCTTCCTGGCTATAAGTCTTGTGAAGTTGATGTAAATTTGTCATGTGCTTTCTGTGCTGAGGTGTTTTTTTGCACTTTCTCACTGTGTATATACACAGTGTGAAGATGCCTTTTTTTCCCTCCTCCCTCCCCTCCCTCCCCCCCCCACCCCCAACGTCATCCTTTCTCTGCTTTGTTCCGGTTTCAGGTCGCTGCTCGTTGTGGTCGACCGGCCGCTGAGCGGATTTACTGTACTTGTATTGCTGCTTAGTTGTCCTGAATTGCCCCTCGGGGATGAATAAAGTTTCTCTGAATCTGGAGTTTAATTTGTGTTTTAAAAATAAAACCAAAAGTAAGACAATTTAAAAAAAAAACGAATTTTCTCAGTATTCATTTCCCAACTAAAATGAAAAAACGTATGACGACCGTTTCCCTAATGTATCAAGCTTCTTAAAAATGGACCACATTGAAAACTAACGGGGAGCCGAACACGGAGCCTTGTGGAGCTCCACATGTACAGAAACGCTCCTGTCACTCAAGGACGACGTCAAACCACGAGAGCTGCTCGTTTAAA
The DNA here is from genome assembly GCF_033807715.1 of Cololabis saira. NCBI lineage: Eukaryota > Metazoa > Chordata > Actinopteri > Beloniformes > Belonidae > Cololabis > Cololabis saira. Next base: position 2,385,794 of record NC_084591.1, read on the forward strand.
CACCTGGGATCGACTGGGAGTCGCCGGGTTACCCAGCATGCATTGGGGTGAGGTGGTGGTCGGGGGGAAACAGACCCGGTCCAGGACCTGGAACCGGACCCGGACCAGGACCAGGACCAGGACCTGGTCAGGGGGAAACAGACCCTTTAACAGCTGAATCGGCTTCAGAACCCGAGATGTGACTGATAAACCACCAGGAAGTGCAGCGAGGACTGATTGTGTTTCGGATCGGTTATGCCAGGGCTCGGCAACCCGCGGCTCTTTAGCGCCGCCCTAGTGGCTCCCACGAGCTTTTTCAAAAATGTTTGAAAACGTAAATCGATGGGGAGGGAAATATTTTTTGTGTGTGTTAATATGGTTTCTGTGGGAAAACATGACACAAACATCTTTAACGTTTTCCAATGCTGTAAAAATGTGTAGAATAAATATTACATTTCAATATTTCTGTTAACGAAGATTTGTATGGAAGAGTATCAGGGCCATGCAGGAGAAAAAATATTTGAGAGAGGCAGATTTTTTGTTCATTATGCACTTCGAGAAAAAAGTCAAAATGTCGAGAAAATAGTCGAAATGTCGAGATTAATGTTGAAATACAATTTCAAGAATAAAGTCGAAACTTCGCCTTTTTTCTTGACATTTCGACTTTCAAAATTTCAACTTTTTTCAATTTTTTTTGACTTTTTTCTCAACATTTAGACTTTTTTCTCCCGACATTTCAACTTTTTCCTCAACATTTCAACTTTTTTCTCAACATTTTGTGTTTTTTCTCAACATTTCAACTTTTTTCAAAAAAATTTGACTTTTTTCTCAACATTTCGACTTTTTTCTCTCGACATTTCAACTTTTTCTCAAAATTTAAACTTTTTTTCTCGAAATTTTGACTTTTTTCTCGAAATTGTACTTCAACATTTCAACTTTTTTCTCAACATTTTAACTTTTTTCTCGAAATCTTGACTTTTTTCTCAACATTTCAACATTTTTAAAAAAAATTTGACTTTTTTCTCAACATTTCGACTTTTTTCTCGAAGTGCAAAATGAAAAAAAAATCTTCCTCCTCTAAAATATTATATCAATTTTCTCCTGCCTGGCCCTAATACTCTTCCATAGATTTGCGTGACAAAAGAGTCACGTGGAAAGACATTAGCAGCTACATTTGCAGCTGAGGATCCTGTTCTAACGAATATAAAAACATGCAGCATGTGTTTCTTCATTCTAAGGCTGATACAAGAATTTTAATTTTTTGCGGCTCCAGACATATTTGTTTTTTGTGTTTTTAATCCAAAACACAACATGTCGGGTTGCCGACCCCTGGTTTCCGCAGAGATTTATTCCCTCGGTGAGAGTGAAGCTGTGCAGTGGTGTTAGCGCGAGCAACCACACCGACACGCCGGACCAAAACCAGGAGCCCCTTTCGTGTCATTTCCACGCAGTCAAACGTCAAGACCCCCAAAAATCAGAAAACACAGGATTGGGTTCCCGGATTAGGTTCCCGGGAGCTCATGCAGATTAACGGGGAGGCCCCGGACGTCCAGGGAACGTACCGTTGGTCGGATGCCTGGCAAACGACACAGAAAATCTCTTTACTGCCGGCATAGAGAACAGCTCTGAGGAGATAAGAGAGGCAACGGGGTTAAAACTGGAGCCGCCGGTCTCCCGCCGGCCGGCCGCAAAAACCGGCGGCAAAAACCAGGGGAAAAGAGAGAAAACAGGAGGAAACAAAGAGTCACGACTGCATTGATCAGGACAGAGAATCAGGTTAATGAATCATTGATCCGTTTCTGGGAAACCCGTTTCATCATCCTGGGGGCCGTCCTCGTTAACCTCGTTATAAACCTGTTATTAACATCTTATTACCATCATCGATAACACCTTTATTGATATCGTTAACCTTGTTATAAACCTGTTATTAACATCTTATTACCATCATCGATAACACCTTTATTGATATCGTTAACCTCGTTATTAACCTCGTTATTAATGTCTTGTCATCATTAATAACACCTTTATTGATATCATTATCATTATTAACCTCTTATCAATAACACCTTTATTGATAGCGTTAACATCGTTATTAACATCGTTATTAACCTCTGTATTACCATAATCAATAATATTGCTATTGGTGTAATTAAGATTATTATTAACCTTTTATTATCATCCTCATCTATAACATTGTTATTGATATTGTTATTATTAATCACATATCAATAACACCTTTATTGATATCTTTAACATCGTTATTACCATCATCAATATCGTTATTGATATTGTTATTAACCTCTTATTACCATAATCAATAACATTGCTATTGGTGTAATCATTATTATTAACCTTTTATCATCAATGTCAACATCAATAACATCGTGATTGATATTGTTAACCTCGTTATTAACCTCTTACCAATAACATTGTTATTGATATCGTTATTATTTACCTCTTATCAATAACACCTTTATTGATTTCGTTAACCTCCGTATTACCATCATCAATATCGTTATTGATATTGTTATTAACCTCTTATTGCCATAATCAATAACATGGTGTAATTAATGCAACCTGATCTCACAAAAATCCGTGAAATGCCCACGACCTCTCACCACTATTTTCCGTGGTACCAACACGGAAAGTGGTATAATTACGTGTGAGCACCACGGATATTGTACCATGCAAAGTCAATGGGATCCGTGGTCGTGATATATACACGGATTATGACATTATTATTATTTATATATTATTCTTTGTTATAGTGGCTAAATTATGCGTTTTTGTCGCGCAAGGTACTGTTTGTTACTGTCAATTTGTAAAAACATGTTTTTAACGCTGTTTGAGCAGTGTTTTATTGAGGTTTTAATGGGAGCACCACGGATATTGTACTATGCAAAGTCAATGGGATCCGTGGTCGTGATATATACCGGATTATGACATTATTATTATTTATATATTATTCTTTGTTATTTTGGCTAAATTATGCAATTTTGTCGCGCAAGGTACTGTTTGTTACTGTCAGTTTGTATGACCATGTTTTTAACGCTGTTTTAGCAGTGTTTTATTGAAGTTTTAATGGGAGCACCATGGATATAGTACTATGCAAAGTCAATGGGATCCGTCACCCGATTTGACTGCTGCCATACCATTGAATAAAGGACAAAACGATAACAATCATCCCATAGATATGGGCCAGTAGGGCCCTACTCTACCTACTAGTAGGCGCAGGAGACTGTTATCGCCCCTTTCTATGGCTAACCCCATGTTATTAATGCTTGCTATGGAGCTCACACCTCATTATCGCCCCTTTCTATGGCTAACCCCATGTTATTAATGCTCAGTAGGCACAGAAGTTTTGTTATGAAGCTCACACCTCACCTCCCTTTTTTATGCATTTAGCTAGAATTTTAAAACCTGAACAATAGAATTCAACGTAAAATGCCAGATCTTGTACATTAAAAACAATACTTTTTGGAACATAGTGTAACGACCACAGATAGATAAGGCCTTGCCCGCCTGGGCAACACATCAGCATTTGGCTGACTTGTTAGCGCAATTGACTGTGGTCTGGGAGACTGTGGTTCGAGACACGCTCTGGGCACGACTTGTTCGCCACGGTATTTTCCTCATTGTGTTATGGTTTTCTTTGAATATTTTTAACATTTCTAAACACAAAAACACGAAAGTGTCCTTGATAATTCAATAATACAATAGGTTCATGTTAAGGACATCCGTTTAATTAGTTCTCCTTCGATTATGACATGTTATTAATGCTCAGTAGGCACAGGAGGTTTGTTATGTATTGTTATGAGGCCTATTTCGTGTTTATTCTTGCACAGTTCACTAACGCTTTGAGCTAGGAGGCTGAAATTCTGGACTCTGTATCAGGAGGTGACTTTCATCCACTGTGCGGAGCTTCAGATCTGTGTGACCTTCGGAAGTGTCAAAGGTCATCGCGTTTGTTGCTTTTCGGCCTGCGAAGACTATTTTGTGTCTTTTTTTGCATAGTTCACTAACGCTTTGAGCTAAGAAGCTGAAATAACACTATTAAGCATTAATAACACAGGGTTAGCCATAGACAGGGGCGATAACAGCCTCCTGCGCCTACTAGTAGGTAGAGTAGGGTCCTACTGGCCAATATCTATGGGATGATTGTTATCGTTTTGTCCTTTATTCAATGGTATGACAGCAGTCAAATCGGGTGACGGATCCCATTGACTTTGCATAGTACTATATCCGTGGTGCTCCCATTAAAACCTCAATAAAACACTGCTAAAACAGCGTTAAAAACATGTTTTTACAAACTGACAGTAACAAACAGTATCTTGCGCGACAAAAACTCATAATTAATCCACCATAACAAAGAATAATATGTAAATAATAATAATGTCATAATCCGTGTATATATCACGACCACGGATCCCATTGACTTCGCATAGTACAATATCCGTGGTGTTCCCATTAAAACCTCATTATAACACTGCTAAAACAGCGTTAAAAACATGCTTTTACAAACTGACAGTAAAAATCAGTACCTTGCGCGACAAAAACGCATAATTTAGCCACTACAACAAATAATAATATATAAATAATGTCATAATCCGTGTATATATCACAACCATGGATCCCATTGACTTTGCATGGTACTATATCCGTGGTGGTCACACGGAATTATACCACTTTCCGTGTTGGTACCACGGAAAATAGGTTGTGGGCATTTCACGGATTTTTGTGAGATCAGCTTGCTTTGCATAGTACTATATCCTTGTTGCTCCCATTAAAACCTCATTAAAACACTGCTAAAACAGCGTTAAAAACGTCCTTTTACAAACTGACAGTAACAAACAGTACCTTGCGCGACAAAAACGCATAATTTAGCCACTATAACAAAGAATAATATATACATAATAATAATGTAATAATCCGTGTATATATCACGACAACGGATCCCATTGACTTTGCATGGTACTATATCCGTGGTGCTCACACGTAATCATACCACTTTCCGTGTTGGTGCCACGGAAAATAATGGTGAGAGGTCGTGGGCATTTCACGGATTTTTGTGAGATCAGGTTGAATTAACATCGTTAATAACCTCGTTATTATCAACATCGTTACTTTTAGCGTTATTATTTACCTCTTATCAATAACATTGTTATTTATATTGTTATTAGTAATAATCTCTTATCAATAAAATGGTTATTTATATCGTTACTAATAATAATCTCTTATCAATAAAATGGTTATTGATATTGTTAACATTGTTAACCTTCATATTACCATAATTAACATCGGATGGATTTCGTTACCTCACTATTAACCTCTTATAATTAGATTATATATATATATATATATATATATATATATATTATTATGATCATCAATAACATCGTTAACAGACAGAGAGACAAGCCGTAAATATTAGAATATATATTAACCTATTATTATTATTATTATTATTATTATTATTATTATTATTATTATTATTATTATCATTAAAATTGTTATTATTGTTATTAGAAGTACTATCGGTATAACTATTACTCATATCATCATTATTATTATTATTATTATCATTATCACCATAACAATTATTATGATTGTCATTACTAGCGTTATTACTATTTTTATTATTATTACTATTGTTATTATTATTATGATTATTACTACTAACATTGTTACTATCATTAATACTTTTATCATTATTACTATTATCATTATTAATCTTACTATTACAATTATTATTACTGTTATTATTATTACTACTATCGTTATTACTATTATTAATATTATTAATACTATCATTATTATTATTATGTATTTATTTTTTATTAGTAGTAGTAGTAGTTGTACAAGTCATGATTTTTCAAATGTTATAGTTGATCTCCATCATGATCGAGACCTGCAGTGCCCCCTGCTGGAGGAACAGAGCTCCTGCATCCTGGCCCGTTCAGACCAGAACAGTACCAGAACCAGCTGGGTTTAATTATTTAAATAACTAAATAAAAACATTTGGGGAAAACCAGGAATCCTGATCATTATTGATCAGCTGATCAATAATGATGACGAGGATCAGCACCAGCTGCAGCAGGACGGGGTTACTTAGGTTTTTCCATTTGGAAGTTTTGTGAAACATGTTTTTATTCAAGTTATTTAAGTGATATTTTGTTCCTGTAACATGGTATTTGTTTAAACTTCATCAGATCTCTGACGTCATCCGACTACAGAAAAAAGGGAACAGCAGATTTTGTTTAAAAAACGTTTTCCAGCCACAGAAACTCCTCGATTGCGGATCAATCGACGCTCGGAGGGCGACGGGGGGCATGCAGAACCCGGCCACGCCCCCAGCCACGCCCCCAACCCCCAACCCATATGTGATCATGCTGAGAGGAGGAGTGTGGATGAATCATCACGGATCAGCCAATCACGGCTGCCGGCCCGGCCCCGCCCACTCAGGCCCCGCCCACTCAGGCCACGTTTCCACAGAGCCGGGTATTTACAAAAACAGATTTTTCCCCCTCTACGCTTTGAAAAATACCATCATATAAATACGCTGTTAAGGTGCTATGAGCAGCCAAACCTACAGGGGGCAGTGTAACGAGAAGCATAAAGTCTTATTTTCTTTTTTTCTCAAAATTTCGACTTTTTTCCCGACTTTTTTCTCAAAATTACGACTTTTTTCTCAACTTTTTTCTCAAAATTTAGACTTTTTTCTCAACTTTTTTCTCAAAATTTTGACTATTCTCAAAATTTCAACCATTTTCTCGACATTTCGACTTTTTTCTCGACATTTCGACTTTTTTCTCGACATTTCGACTTTTTTCTTGACATTTCAACTTTTTCCACAAAATTTCAACTTTTTTCTCAAAAAATTTCGACTTTTTTCTCTGCATTTCTCAAAATTTCAACTTTTTCCGACGTACGGTTCCTACGTACGGTTCCTAGGAACGGTTCCATCTTTGGCCGGAGTTTTCGGAAATTATGGTTTTTGGAGACTTTGAGCTTCGTTTTCGTGTAAACGAATGGCCAAAACGCATGAAAACACCACCGTTTTTGCTACGTGGAAACGGGGGAATTAAGCTTCTGGGCAGCTCCTACGTACAGTTCCGACGTACGGTTCCTACGTACGGTTCCTACGTACGGTTCCTACGTACGTTTCCTACGCACGGTTCCTACGCACGGTTCCTACGCACGGTTCCTACGCACGGCTCCTACGCACGGCTCCTACGCACAGTTCCGACATACGGTTCCTACGTACGGTTCCATCTTTGGCCGGAGTTTTCAGAAATGATGGGTTTTGGAGACTTTGAGCTTCGTTTTCGTGTAAATGAACGGCCAAAACGCATGAAAACACCAGCATTTTTGCTCCGTGGAAACGGGGCCTCACACAGGCCTGGGCCAATCAGAGAACCAGTCAGAGAAGTAGGAACAAGAGAGAGAGGACACGAGGAGCCCGAAGGAGGAAGGGAAGCCCCGCCCCCGGGGCAGAGAGGCCCCGCCCCCCTCGGATAGGCCCCGCCCCCTCACCTACCGAACATGCCCATCTTGCAGGGCAGGCTGCCGGGCGACAGCGGCGGCCGCTGGCGGCGCTGCAGCTGCTGCTGGACCAGCTGCTGCTGGACCACGTCCCGCAGGTTGGGGGCGCTAGAGGACACGCCCGGGGACACGCCCAGGGGGGCGGAGCCGAACAGGCCGGGGCGGAGCCAGCCTGGAGGGGGAGGGGCCAGGGGGAGGGGGTGGAGTCACGTCACTAGCACACCATGCATTAGTTCCTGAGTAACTGCTGAAACACCATGCCGCCATGCAGGAGGAACCAGGACCTGGACCTGGACCTGGACCGGATCCTGGACCGGACCTGGACTGGACCTGGACCAGGATCCGGACCCACAGGTCTGCAGGTCTGGATCTGGACCCGGCCTTCTTCTTCCGGTTCTCGACGAAGGCGGACGCTTTTTCTGCTCCTCCCCCTTATCTGTCTGCCCTGCTGCTGCTTTTGTTGTCTCGTCTTCAGAGTCTCTCCTTTTCACTCCTCCCAAACTCTACAATCATGGAATTGATTAACTGGTCTCTCAGCACAATTGACCAAATTTTTGCGACAAGAAGTCAGGGGGTAAGGGAGCCCTCCTGCCCCGATGGGACATTTTTTGCTGGATACACAATGGATTCCTACAAATACTGGAAGCCTTTGTGCTTGGCGATCCTGTCTGTCGAGGACGTTGAAGATGCTTCATAATTGGATTTATGATAGCAGGATTTCTCTTGATTATCCTCTTGATAGGAGGGGGGGGGATTCCTGGTCTACCGACAAACGCGTAAGTCGTCGACAGCTGTTCTGGCTCTTTCAGAGCTGCCGGACGTGGCTGAAGGATCAAGCAATGCGATCAACACTCAGACTTTAACGTTGGGGGAGCAAAGCCGTAAGCTGGATGTGATTCTTGAACAGAATCGCAGGCTGACGGCGGTCTTTGAGCTCATTGGCAAGATGGATAAGACCTTGGAGAAGTTGGAAGCTCGGCTTGGCGGAAATTGATCACAAATTTGTCTGATTGGAGTCGCCATTGATGAACCAGAGACTGAAGGCAGACGGAAAATTACTGAGGCTGCCTGTTTTTGCAATATAATTGTTGATTCTATAATCTGGCCTTGACTGGGCGGTTTTTGGCCGATCGATCTGGTCACAATCTCCCTGGTGGAATGTAAGCAAGTGGCTCCGCCCCCACTAACCCTCCCTTCCAAGGAACATCTGTGGACCTGTTTCAGAACTGACCGAGCCGTCTGATAACATCAAGGACATTGGCTGAGAGCAGCTCTGGGCGATGTTCACGGACTCATTGCTTCACATACACTTACTGATAACAACACCTCCCTCAACTCAACGCCTTCCTCGGCCCCCCCTCTTATCCAACCCCCCCAACACAGTCAACAGGTTTGAGAGCCGCGCCACTGGCTGCGGTGCTCACTTGGGGTACTGTGCCGGGATCCCCCCCGCCCCTAGATCCACCCCCCCGCCACACACACATGTGCAAGTCTTGTGATGTTAAATTGTTATGTTGCTTTCCGTGCTGAGGTGGTTTTTTTTGCACTTTCACACTGTGTATTTATACACAGTGTGAAGATAGATGCCTTTTTTTCCCTCCCCTGTCCCCAGTGTCATTCTTTCTCTGATCTGATTTAAGCGCCAGTTGACTCATGTCTCATGTTGTTATTGTTTTGTCTGTTGTCTTGATGGGTTGTACTGGTCCAAATTTCACGGTGCTGGGACGCCGGCCCAGTGACAATAAAGGTGCATCAGATTCTGATTCTTGATGTGCTGCTCCTGTAAAAGACCACTGCTGTCTTTCGTCCTTGGCGTTGGGTTATAACCCCCCCGATGGTGGTCCTGTGTGGGGGGGGGGTCTGCTGGGGGGACGGGGTCCTAAATTCCGCTCCTGTTGTCAACAAGCCGTTCCTTTGTTCTAAAAACAGAACCTGGCGACCCGGTGTCCGACCCCCGGCAGCTGCACCGGGTCGGCGTTGTGGATCCCTGGAGGACTCTGGTGTACAGAGGACTCCATGGTCCCCCCAGGTCCTGGTCCGGGTCCAGGTCCAGGTCCAGGTCCAGGTCCAGACCACCACCCCTCCACCCCTGTGCTGGACAATGGCTGCACAGGGGGGCGTGGCTAACTGATGGGTCACATGACACTTTTAAATCAGTGTTTGATGAAGAGACTCATGATGCTGTCCATGGAGTCCTCTGTAGACCAGAGTCCTCCAGGGACAGAGGAAGACTGGGGGGGGTAGGCTGGACCCGGAACCCGGGGGTTGAGACTCCTGCACCCGTAGGTGCAGCTGATCCTCCAGCTGCTGTTGTGTAAACACCGCCGGCGTGTTTTACCCACAAGCCCCGGCACCGCCCTCCCCCCCCCCGACCTCTGGCCTGCCTAGTTGGGATTCTGGTTCTGCTGGATGTCATGTGACCGGGGGAAGGGGTGATGAGCAGTGAGGACGGCTGGAAGTAGCATGAGGTAACACAGGCCCCGCCCCCACCCCGCTAGCCCCGCCCACCTGCAGGCTTGATCTCCGGGGACTGCCGTGAGCAGGACTGGAACAGCCGGTGGGAGGCTCCGCCCTTGGAGGTGTTGCCTGGGGGGGTCTCCGAGAGGACCTGGGGGTAACCATGGAAACCAGTTGAGAAAAAAGTCGAAATGTTGAGAAAAAAGTCAAAATTTTGAGACAAACATTTGAAATATCGAGATTAATGTTGAAGTACAATTTCGAGAAAAAAGTCAAATCTCGAGAAAAAAGTCGAGGAAATATTCAGAATTTCGTGAAAAAAGTCGAAATGTCGAGATTAAAAAGGAAAGAAAAAAGGAAGAAAAAAGAAAAAAAAGAAGAGAAAAAGAAAAAGAAAAAAGAAAAAAAGGAAAAAAAAAGAGAAAAAAAGAAAAAAAAAAGGTCAAACATTTTTGAAAAAGCTCCAGGAGCCAATAGGGCGGCGCTAGAGAGCTCCAGAGCCGCGGGTTGCCGACCCCTGCACTCGACCGACCCGGGTCTCGGGTCCCGGGTCAGTCCGGGGGGCCCAGAGCCACTAGACTGACCCGGGTCCCGGGTCGCTCGGGGGGCCCAGAGCCACTAGACCGACCCGGGTCTCAGGGTCTCGGGTCGGACCGGGGGGCCCAGAACCCCCCGGACCACCAGAAAAACACGGGGAGGGGGTCCGGTACCTCCATGGAGCTGGTCTTGCGGCTGCGGACCATGGGGGACCGGCGCGGGACGCTGAAGGGCTCGGAGACGGGCAGCGCCGGGTCCTGGTCCGGCTGGTCCGGGGTGTCCGGCTGGTCCCGCTGGTCCCGGGTCAGGTCCTCCAGGCTGCCCTGGTTGGGCTTCTTGTCCTCGTTCTGATTGGTGGAGAGACACGACCGTTACCACGGTTACTCCGGTTACTCCCGTTACTCCGTTACTATGGTTACTCCGTTACTCCGTTACTACGTTACCCCGTTACTATGGTCACTACGTTACTACGTTACTATTGTTACTACGTTACCCCGTTACTATGGTTACTACGTTACTCCATTACTATGGTCACCACGTTACTCCGTTACAATGGTCACTACGTTACTAGTGTTACTCCGTTACTATGGTTACTACATTACTATGGTTACTACGTTACTATGGTTACTACGTTACTCCGTTACTATGGTCACTACGTTACTATGGTTACTCCGTTACTAGTGTTACTCCGTTACTATGGTTACTACATTACTATGGTTACTACGTTACTCCGTTACTATGGTCACTACGTTACTATGGTTACTCCGTTACTAGTGTTACTCCGTTACTATGGTTACTACATTACTATGGTTACTACGTTACTATGGTTACTACGTTACTATGGTTACTACGTTAGTCCGTTACTATGGTCACTACGTTACTCCGTTACTATGGTTACTACGTTACTCCGTTACTATGGTTATTATGTTACTATGGTTACTACGTTACTCCGTTACTATGGTTACTACGTTACTATGGTTACTACGTTACTATGGTTACTACGTTACTATGGTTACTACGTTACTATGGTTACTACGTTACTCTGTTACTATGGTCACTACATTACTCCGTTACTATGGTTACTACGTTACTATGGTTACTACGTTACTATGGTCACTACGTTACTCCGTTACTGTGGTTACTCCGTTACTATGGTTACTACGTTACTATGGTTACTACGTTACTATGGTTACTACGTTACTATGGTTACTACGTTACTCTGTTACTATGGTCACTACATTACTCCGTTACTATGGTTACTACGTTACTATGGTTACTACGTTACTATGGTCACTACGTTACTCCGTTACTGTGGTTACTACGTTACTATGGTTACTACTTACTCCGTTACTATGGTTACTCCGTTACTATGGTTACTACGTTACAATGGTTACTACGTTACAATGTTTACTACGTTACTCCGTTACTATGTTTACTACGTTACTTTGTTACTATGGTTACTACGTTACTCTGTTACTATGGTCACTCCGGTTACTCCTGTTCCCCGAACTACCAAACTACCGTTTACCCTTCAATCGTGGAGCCATCCATCCATCCACCTATCTATAAACCTGTGAAGTTAATCAAACTTCTGAACTAGTTAGTCCTCATGAAACTATCACATGTAAACAGATGACAGGGCAGCCCTTCCTGAGTTCTGTCAGGGGGGTCGACTGTCCCACAACTGTCTCATTGTTAGCCTGGACCATCTGTTAAAGACCCACATGAAGTTCCTGTTTTTGTCCAGGAAGGCATTTGACCCCTTGACCTTTGTGTTCTTTTAAAGACTTTAAGCTGAAGATGTCTGTTTCACAATCTTTGACCTCTTTAACGGACACATGTGTGACTTTTTAAACCTCGATGTCTGTTACCTCCATATGTTTCCTGTTTTCTTCCAATTGTCCATTGTCTGTCTATTCACTGACAGTCCGAATATGGTCATTTTCCTGTCACAGTTTCTCAATAAAAGCTGATGCAAAGGAGGAGCCAGCAAGCAATTGTCGAGAGCATCCAAGAGGGCCATGTTGCTCTGCAAGCTCCTTCTGCAGAAGGCCTTAAAAATCATTCTAACAGCCTCTGTGTCTTTCCTTGTTTATGTTATGTTGATTTGGGACCCAACAAATCCATCCACCTATAATCCATCCATCCATCCATCCATCCATTTATCCATCTGTCCATCCATCCATCCATCCATTTATCTATCCATCCATCCATCCATCATCCATCCATCCATCCATCCATTTATCCATCCATCCATCCATCCACCTATAATCCATCCATCCATCCATCATCCATCCATCCATCCATCCATCCATCCACCCATCCATCCATCCATCCATCCATCCATCCTCTTTTCCAGGTTCAGGTCTGTTGCCTCTGCAACCTGAACCGTGGAGGTTAGTGGATGGATGGGATCTGGAAACTGTCGGGTAGAAACCCCAGACCCCCCAGAACTTCAGAACCTCAGACCCCCAGAACCTCAGACCCCCAGAACCTCCTTGCTCTTCATGTAATGTTCAGGTAATGAAACGGACCTCTGAGGAGGCGGGCCGGAACCCGAAGCCCAGAGGAACGTTGTCTTCATCGTCACAGCCTTTAACTCCTGGACTGAAGTGCAGCTCCACGTGGAAACGCTCCTCCGAGGACGGGTCCTGCACACAAGACACAGGGAACCGTGAAGGAACCGTGAAGGAACCGTGAAGGAACCGTGAAGGAACCGTGAAGGAATCGTGAAGGAACCGCGAAGGAACCGGTGACCCTGGATTCACACTGAAAGCGTCACGGGTGTCACAGGCGTCCGTCTACCATTCATTGTCTATGAGAACTCGCTGCGAGATGCGTCGGAGTCCAGAGCATCAATTTGAAGTTGAAAAATCGGTAACCCTTTCTTTTACAGTACAGTAATAACCAGGTAATAGTGCAATTACCTAGTAGTACCTTCTATTTACAAGGTAATTACATGGTAACTACCGGGTAATTTACACAGTAATTACTAGGTAATTATTACGTATTTTCTTGTACCATGTAATCATGTGTATTTACCATGTAATTACATGGTAAATACCTGATTGTTTAAACTAAACATTACTAGGTAATTACAAAGACATTAGATGGGAACTATGAGGGAAACTACAGGTATTTACTAGGTTAATATTGGTAACTACCAGTCAATTTACCATGTAATTACTCTGAAATTACATGAATTATTTCTAAGTAAGTACCAGGTAATTACTAAGTATTTTTCTGCAAACTACCAGGAAATTATAACCTATATTTGAGGTAGTAATGACCATGTAGTTACCTTGTATTTACTATACATTTCATGGATAACTACCGGGTATTTACCCATTCATTATTGATTTATGTATTATCAATGGATTGGTGCATGTACCCCCGAGGGCTGTAAATGACTCTAATGACCTTGTAATTAACCTGATAGTTACCCTGTTTTACCTGGTAATCCAGGTACTTACCTTGTAGTTACTTGCCCAGTATTTCTATTTCCTAAGTATTTACCCAATAAGTACAGACATTTTTACCTGGCTTTTACTCAGTAATTAAAGTGAAACTGGACTGTAAGAAAGCATGTGTTGTTTCCATAATATTACCTGGTAATTGTAGATTAGAATTATAAAGATTTGAACAATTGGCAAAACGTCTGATAATTACCTCCCCTTTACCCCGCAATTAGAAGGTTGGACCACACCCCCTCACACACACCCCCTCACACACACCTCCTCACACACACCCCCTCACACACACCCCCTCACACACACCCCCTCACATATACCCCCTCACACACACCCCCTCACACACACCCCCTCACACACACCCCCTCACACACACCCCCTCACATATACCTCCTCACACACACCCCCTCACACACACACTCTCACATATACCCCCTCACATATACCCCCTCACACACACCCCCTCACACACACACCCTCACACACACCCCCTCACACACACCCCCTCACACACACCCCCTCACACACACCCCCTCACACACACCTCCTCACACACACCCCCTCACACACACACCCTCACATATACCTCCTCACACACACCCCCTCACACACACACCCTCACATTTACCTCCTCACACACACCTCCTCACACACACCCCCTCACATACACCCCCTCACACACACACCCTCACACACACCCCCTCACACACACCCCCTCACATATACCTCCTCACACACACCCCCTCACACACACACACCCTCACATATACCCCCTCACACACACCCCCTCACACACACCCCCTCACATATACCTCCTCACACACACCCCCTCACACACACCCCCTCACACACACCCCCTCACATATACCTCCTCACACACACCCCCTCACATATACCTCCTCACACACACCCCCTCACACACACCCCCTCACACACACCCCCTCACATATACCCCCTCACATATACCCCCTCACACACACCCCCTCACACACACCCCCTCACATATACCCCCTCACACACACCCCCTCACACACCCCCCTCACACATACCTCCTCACACACACCCCCTCACACACACCCCCTCACACACACCCCCTCACACACACCCCCTCACATATACCTCCTCACACACACCCCCTCACATATACCTCCTCACACACACCCCCTCACATATACCCCCTCACACACCCCCCCTCACACATACCTCCTCACACACACCCCCTCACATATACCTCCTCACACACACCCCCTCACATATACCTCCTCACACACACCCCCTCACATATACCCCCTCACACACACCCCCTCACACACACCCCCTCACATATACCTCCTCACACACACCCCCTCACACATACCTCCTCACACACACCCCCTCACACACACCCCCTCACATATACCCCCTCACACACACCCCCTCACACACACCCCCTCACACACACCCCCTCACATATACCTCCTCACACACACCCCCTCACATATACCTCCTCACACACACCCCCTCACACACACCCCCTCACACACACCCCCTCACATATACCTCCTCACACACACCCCCTCACACATTCCCCCTCACACACACCCCCTCACATATACCTCCTCACACACACCCCCTCACACATACCCCCTCACACACACCCCCTCACACACACCCCCTCACATATACCTCCTCACACACACCCCCTCACACATACCTCCTCACACACACCCCCTCACACACACCCCCTCACATATACCCCCTCACACACACCCCCTCACACACCCCCCCTCACACATACCTCCTCACACACACCCCCTCACATATACCTCCTCACACACACCCCCTCACATATACCTCCTCACACACCACCACCTTGTAACAAATACGGCAAAACAGGTGATCTGTCAAAGACTTTTTTTTTCTTCAAAAGGATAAAGAAAAAAATACAAAGGAAAATAATTTAATTCAGAATTATTTAATGCGGAATAATTAATTCAGAATTAAAAAACATCATGTAACCGTGGCCATTTCAACTTTATTCCCAACATTTTGACTTTTTTCTCGACCTTTCAACTTTTTTCTCAACATTTTTGACGCTTTCAGTGTGAATCCAGCATGAGAGGGAAGAGGTGAGGGAAGCGGTGAGGGAAGTGGTGAGGGAAGAGGGAAGCGGAGAGGGAAGAGGGAAGCGGTGAGGGAAGCGGTGAGGGAAACGGTGAGGGAAGCGGTGAGGGAAGCGGTGAGGGAAGCGGTGAGGGAAGAGGGAAACGGTGAGGGAAGCGGTGAGGGAAGAGGGAAGCGCAGAGGGAAACGGTGAGGGAAGCGGTGAGGGAAGCGGTGAGGGAAGCGGGAAGCGGAGATGGAAACGGTGAGGGAAGCGGAGAGGGAAGCGGGAAGCGGAGATAGAAACGGTGAGGGAAACGGAGAGGGAAGCGGCGGCGGACACCACCTTGTTGTTGTCCTCGTACAGCATGATGACGATCTGCGTCATGTAGTTGAGCTCCGTCACGGCGCTCAGGTAGTCCATGGCCTGTTTCCACTGCTGGTCCTTCTCCTCCTGGACACAAGAACAACCGTGACGCCACCGGCAACGGCACGGAAACAGAACCAGAACCTCCCCGCCAAAACAAACCACCAACCACCAATAAATAAATAAAACAAATAAATATATATATAAAAATATATAAATAAATAAATAAATAAATAAATAAATAAATAAATAAATAAATAAATATAAATAAAAATTACACACACACACACACACACACACACACACAGTATCTGTGTGTATCTTGTATTTGTGCGTCCACTGGGTGTAATAAATAAAACCCAACCATGAGGGCGGCGCGTACGTCCAGCAGGCCTCCGTAGCGGAACATGCTGAGCAGCGAGTGGACGTGGCTCTCGCTGGTGAAGTACAGCCGGGTCCGGACGTGGCGGCCGGGGGACATGACGCCCCGGGAGTACCTGCGGGGAACAGGACGGGTCAGCTTCACCTGGGGGGGGGCGGGGCTCACCTGGAGGGGGCGGGGCTAACAGGGCGGGGCTCTCACAGCGGGTGCAGCTTGTTGACGGCCTCGTCCTCGTGCGTCCTCTGCAGGTCCAGCTGGATCTTCCTCATCAGCGGGACGCAGTAGGCCTGGGCGATGTCCAGCTTCTCCGCCCGGCTGATGCCGTACTCCTGGAACCGGAACCAGAGATCCAGTTGTTACTAGGGGTGTAACAATCAGTACTGGAGTTGAGGGGGATGAGGGGGCGGCATCCCCCCTGAAATAAAAACGGTCCAAATCATCCCCCCCTGAAATAAAAACGGTCCAAATCATCCCCCCTGTAAAACTGCCATAACCTCCTTTCCATCCCTTATATCATTTCATCAATGAATGTGGTTTTACTGCTATTTCAACATTTAGAGTCATCACCAGAAAAATAACACCAGAAAAATAACTTATTTGACCATTTTCACCTGTTTCAAGTAAATTTTCACTTAAAATAAGTAGAAAAATCTGCCAGTGGAACAAGATTTATCTTCTTATTACAAGCAAAAAATCTTGTTCCACTGGCAGATTTTTCTACTTATTTCAAGTGAAAATCTACTTGAAACAGGTGAAAATTGTTGTTTTTTCCAGTGATGAGTCTTGTTTTAAGTATAATGAGATTTTTTTTACTAAAATGAGACATTCTAACTAGAAATAAGACAAATAAGACAAGTGTTTTTTATTGTTGTGTTTTGATGTATTTGATGTAAGCCCAGTGGATATTTAAAGCTTACAGAAGGCTGCATTTAACTGCTGCTATGTCATTCCTGCAGTATTTCTGCAGGTGTTTTGGTCACTGCTATTATTTGTTATATATTATATTATTTGTAATCAGCACAAATTATCTGTCCCCATATGATCAAATCCACCATCCCCCCCTGATTTTTTTTTTTTACAACTCACAACAATATATCGTGTCACGAAATTTCGCGATACAAAAACGTCACGAAACGTGTCGTAGAGGTGACAAACTGTATCTGATATTGGATTATTAATATTAATCTATTGTGTTGACTAGTAACGACCGCGCCTCGACCCGCGGACCAAAATCTTCCTCCGCTCAGAAGAAACTAGTACCGTTTTGAGTTCTGAACTTTTACTGATGTAAGGCTGGTGTAGAGTTAAGCCTTACCTTATTAAATTAAACCTTTTTGGGGTGGTGAGTAGGATAAACACGGGGAAACTTCTGCTGAGTTCCAGTGTACTTTAATGTCCCTCAACAGTGTAGGATTTTAGAACATCAACACAGCACCTAGTGCCGTACTGTGGCGTATCACTCCGCCCAATCTAAAACACACTAATCACTACAGATAAACTGACTAGTGTCATTATAGTCCCTGATTTACACCAAAATATAAAGAATATATTTATAAAATAATGAACCCTGAATTACCAAAATAACCTTCTTAACAAAAATAAATCTCCTCTTACACTTATAAGGTGAGCCTGAATCAATCTTTTTTATGATGTAAAATTGTATGTATTTATTTACTTGTATTTATTTATTTAATTTTAGTTGTTACATTTCTGGAAAAGAAAAATGTCAAATCATACATGAGAGAAATTATTCAATTTGTGGCAAAATATTTGTACTTGTATGAAACTGAAGATGCATAATGCAAACCTGACATTTACTTTTAGTTCAGTTTGTGGAAAATGGTTGGCCTGGCTTTCTCTTTAAAACTTAAACAGTTATAAAGCATTACAAACTGTAACAATAGAGCAAACGTACAGCATTGTTTTGTATTTTGTGTCTTTCAAATAAAAGACCATTTTTTTCAGTCATATGTTCCTCATTCAAGGTTGTTGAAAAAATACTGCTATAATATCGTACCGTATCGTGAGATTAGTATATCGTTACACCCCTAGTTCTTACTGAGGTGGGAACTAACGGACAGACCCTCAGGACAAAGATACAGGTGGGAACTAACGGACAATTAAAAATGTTTTAAATAACTAATAACTGAACCAGCCCCCCTTTGTAGCACAACATAGATGGTGCCCCGTGTGAGGCTTTGACTGGCGGGTGACCAGCAGGTAAACTCCGCCTCTATGATGTCAGATGTCAGAGATATGATGTCACCAGCGTGAGAGCATGAGATCTCACCTGAGGGATGACGATGTCGGCCAGCGCCCGGGACAGGCTGAACAGCTCGGCCGTGTCCTCCAGCCCCAGCGAGGCGTTGTGCTGCGAGTCGTACTTCACGCAGTCGTAGATGTCTGGGATCTTGCTGATGTCGTAGCGTCCGTTCTTCATGCGGAAGTCTCTCTCCAGCTTGGACCAGCGCTGCAGCATCAGCTCCAGCGTCTCGCTGTGGTACAGCTGCAGGTCTGAGGAAAACCGGGTTAGGATCTCAGCCGGACCAGAACTAGGGCTGGAACAATATATCGGGCTACAAAATTTCACGATACAAAAACGTCCTGATACGTGTCGTGGAGGTGACAAACTGTGACAAAATCGGACTCCGCTCAGAATAAACTAGTACCGTTTTGCGGTCCCGATCACGGGACTCTTGGGGGGTTTTGAGCTCCGAACTTTTACTTCTAAGGTGAGCATGAATCAATGTTTTTTCTGATGTAAAGATTGTGTCGTCCCCAAAGGTGTGAGGATGAAACGATAACGGGGTTCACCTTACGGCCTCAGGCTGGAGCAGGTGAAGCTCTGAGCTCTGGCACAAGATAAATAACAGTTATGTTGCATTTTAGTTTATTTATTTTTTAGTTGTCAAAATTAATGTTGAAAATTCAAAATTTCACCTTTTTTCTCAACATTTCAACTTTATTCACAAAATTGTGACTTTTTTCTCAACATTCCGACTTTTTTCTTGACTTTTAAACTTTATTCAGGAAATTGTACTTCAACATTTTGACATTTCCACTTTTTTATCAACATTTCAACTTTATTCACGAAATTGACTTTTTTTCTCGACATTTCGACTTTTTTCTCGAAATTTTGACTTTTTTCTCAACATTTTGACTTTTTTCTTGAAATTGTACTTTAACATTAATTTGACATTTCGCCAGCCAATCACACGCCAGCCAATCAAACACCAGCCAATCACACGCCGGCCAATCACACGCCAGCCAATCACACGCCAGCCAATCAAACACCAGCCAATCACACCCCAGCCAATCACACGCCAGCCAATCACACACCAGCCAATCAAACACCAGCCAATCACACGCCAGCCAATCACACGCCAGCCAATCACACGCCAGCCAATCACACACCAGCCAATCAAACACCCGCCAATCAAACACCAGCCAATCAAACAGCAGCCAATCAAACACCAGCCAATCAAACACCAGCCAATCACACACCAGCCAATCACACACCAGCCAATCACACACCAGCCAATCACACACCAGCCAATCAAACAGCAGCCAATCACAGGCCAGCCAATCACACGGACCAATCCCACACCAGCCCCAATCGGGGGGGCGGGGCTTATCTACCTGCAGACTTGGGGTCCTCCAGCCTCTTCCGGATCTGCGAGTTGAGGTTCTGGATCAGCGCGTACACCTTGTCGCAGGTTCTGACCGGGTTCTCGATGAGCTTCATGGAGTTCACCAGCGAGGGGCTTCCTGTCGGCGCCAGCTGGGAACCAAAGCAAGCAGAACCGGATCAGAACCGGATCAGAACCGGATCAGAACCATCTCCACGGGGACGGAGGCCCCGGGCAGACCCGGCAGTACCTTCTCGTACTCGTCCTGCAGGAAGTCCTGGTCCGTCTGCATGATGTTGTGCAGCCGGGCCTTCACCTTCTGCTGGCAGTCGGTCAGGGAGTCGCTGTCGCTGTCCAGCAGCCCGTTCATGTTGGCGCTCTTCACCATCTGGACCAGGATGGGGGTGAGCTCGCCCTCCAGGGCCAGCAGACCCTGGAACACACACACTTCAGTTAATGGACATTTACATTGTTACTGCTGTCAGGGGATTAAAAGAATGTCCATCCATCCATTATCTATACCCGCTTTATCCCTTGCGGGGTCACGGGGGTCTGCTGGAGCCTATCCCAGCTCATTTCAGGTGAGAGGCAGGAGTTACACCCTGGACAGGTCGCCAGTCCATCACAGGGCCACATATAAACACACAAACCATGCTCACAACCACAGCATGGTACGGGCAATTTAGAATCATCAATTAACCTACTAGCATGTTTTTGGACTGTGGGAGGAAACTGGAGTACCCGGGGAGAACCCACGCAAGCACAGGGAGAACATGCAAACTCCACACAGAAAGACCCTGCCGGGCCTGGGAGTCGAACCGGGAACCTTCTTTTTTTTTTTCAAAGAATGTATCTAATTAATTACAGGATTTATAATTAATGAATCTAATTACCGTATTTTCTGGCCTATAAACCGCACCTGCATATACCGTATTGTCCCGATTATAAGACGACCCTCTTTTTCAAGACTCAAGTTTGAAGAAAGACTTTTTGAACACCAAATTCAATTTTTATACAGAAAATAATTACTGTACATCTGAAACAAATGATTATAACAATATATTCGAGAAAAAGCCTGTTATTATGACTATTTGAAATCATTATCTCGGTTAACCTGCCGATCTTCCACCCGCTTTTCTCCAGATTGTCGCTACGTTTCTCCACTTTCTGTTATCTCTTCTCTTATTTTCTTCTCTTTTCTTTCTTATACTATTTTTTATTTTTCTTCTTCGTGACAGGGGTTCACTTTGGCCTGGGGAGTTAAATTAAACATTCGCTTTAAAGATATCTGGCGCCATCTAGCGTTGTGAATGGGCATAACGTCTAGACCCCGAATGTAAGACGACCCCCACTTTTTCAGTCTTATTTCAATGCAGAAAACACCGTCTTATATTCGGGCCAATACGGTTACCAGGAATCAGTTTCAGTCCAGTTATTCACCTAAAGAACGTGTTCGCTCAGGGAGGCGGCTAACGCTACCTTGGCGAAGGCGGCCGCCGTCATCTGCACGCGGCCCTCGTCGGAGGCGTAGATCTTCAGGTCGTGGCGGTAGGTGCTGTGCAGGCGCAGGAGGCCGCAGCCCGGGAACCCGGCGTAGTCACCTGGGGGGACGGGGAGGCCGTTAGCCGTTAGCCGGAGGGGAGGGGAGAAGAAGAAGAACCACCACAACATTCCCATGATGCAACAGAATCAGAGCACCTGAGCAGGTGGAAATCACTTCCCATTGGCAGATCTATTGGTCGGATTTGGGCTGATTTCACTTAAACAGGTTTAAGCTGATTAAATCTTATTTACGAAGCGTCTAGTCGTCGCCATGGAGACCGAACCCTGATCAGTTGTGACGTTAACAAACGGCCGAGAATTAAGTGAAAGTGAATTCATGATGGACTGATGGATGGATGACGGATGATGGATGTATGATGGATGGATGGATGGATGATGGATGGATGATGGATGGATGATGGATGGATGGATGGATGGATAGATGATGGATGGACGGATGATGGATGGATGATGGATGGATGGATGATGGATGGATGATGGATGGATGATGGATGGACGGATGGATGATGGATGGATGATGGATGGATGATGGATGGATGGATGATGGATGGATGATGGATGATGGATGGATGGATGATGGATGGATGATGGATGGATGGATGGATAGATGATGGATGGACGGATGATGGATGGATGATGGATGGATGATGGATGGATGGATGGATGATGGATGGATGATGGATGGATGATGGATGGATGGATGATGGATGGATGGATGATGGATGGGTGGATGATGGATGGATGGATGGATGATGGATGGATGATGGATGGGTGGATGATGGATGGATGGATGATGGATGGATGGATGGATGATGGATGGATGATGGATGGATGGGTGGATGATAGATGGATGGATGATGGATGGATGGATGGATGATGGATGGATGATGGATGGATGGGTGGATGATGGATGGATGGATGATGGATGGATGGATGGATGATGGATGGATGATGGATGGATGGGTGGATGATGGATGGATGGATGATGGATGGATGGATGGATGATGGA
Organism: Cololabis saira; assembly: GCF_033807715.1. Lineage (NCBI taxonomy): Eukaryota > Metazoa > Chordata > Actinopteri > Beloniformes > Belonidae > Cololabis > Cololabis saira. The sequence goes on from NC_084591.1 coordinate 2,408,811, forward strand.
TGGATGATGGATGGATGGGTGGATGATAGATGGATGGATGGATGATGGATGATGGATGGATGGATGGATGGATGATGGATGGATGGATGATGGATGGATGGATGAACTGATGAAAGGATGGATGGATGATGGATGGATGGATGATGGATGGATGGGTGGATGATGGATGGATGGATGGATGATGGATGGATGGATGGATGAATGGATGATGGACGAATGGATGATGGATGGATGATGGATGGATGGATGATGGATGGATGGATGATGGATGGATGGATGGATGATGATGGATGGATGATGGATGGAGGGATGGATGGAGGGATGATGGATGAATGGATGATGGATGGATGGATGGATGATGATGGATGGATGATGGACAAATGGATGGATGAATGGATGATGGATGGATGGATGATGGATGGATGATGGATGGATGGATGATGGATGGATGGATGATGGATGGATGATGAAAGGATGGATGATGGATGGATGGATGAATGGATGATGGATGGATGATGGATGGATGGATGATGGATGGATGGATGATGGATGGATGATGGATGGATGGATGAATGGATGATGGATGATGGATGGATGGATGATGGATGAATGGATGATGGATGGATGGATGGATGATGATGGATGGATGATGGATGGATGGATGATGGATGGATGATGGATGGATGGATGAATGGATGATGGATGGAGGGATGATGGATGAATGGATGATGGATGGATGGATGGATGATGATGGATGGATGATGGACAAATGGATGGATGAATGGATGATGGATGGATGGATGATGGATGGATGATGGATGGATGGATGAATGGATGAATGGATGATGGATGGATGATGGATGGATGGATGATGGATGGATGGATGATGGATGGATGATGGATGGATGGATGGATGAATGGATGATGGATGGATGATGGACGAATGGATGATGGATGGATGGATGATGGATGAATGGATGATGGATGGATGGATGATGATGGATGGATGATGGATGGAGGGATGGATGGAGGGATGATGGATGGATGGAGGGATGGATGGAGGGATGATGGATGGATGGATGAACTGATGAAAGGATGGATGGATGATGGATGGATGGATGATGGATGATGGATGGATGAACCACCTCCACCAGACAAGGCGGTGGGGGATTAACCACAATCAGAAAGAGGAGGAATCAGAGCAGGTAGTGGGCGGAGCCAGGGGAGAGGCGGGGCCAGGGGAGAGGCGGGGCCAGGAGAGAGGCGGGGCATTAGACATATATAAAGGCTAGATGACTCGTCCGCGCTGCTGCGACGTCGTCACACGGCGGCCATCTTGCCACAGGAGAGCTCGCTCACTCATAACATTGTGTTTAATGGTGCATGTTCTGCTTAAACAACCTTAACTTGCTCAATTCTCAACAGATTTTCAAACAGTTTGTTTTTTTATGAACGTCAGAGATGTAGTTATGACACTGCATACTTGTGAATAATTATAAACATTGAAAAACGTACTTTTGTATGAAAATAACCAGAAACAGATAGCTATGACATGGTATTTATATTAAATCAATATTTCTATCTTATATATATATACATGTTATATGGTAATAATATGTATATATGTTATAATGTAAATATAAATATTACTAAGAATACTATAGAAATATTGATTTAATATAAATACCATGTCATAGCTATCTGTTTCTTGTTATGTTTATAATTATTCACAAGTATGCAGTGTCATAACTACATCTCTGACGTTCATAACAAACCAAACTGTTTGAAAATCTGTTGACAATTGAGCAAGTTAAGGTTGTTTAAGCAGTACATGCACCATTAAACACAATGTTAAAGTGAGCGAGTCTCCTGTGGCAAGATGGCCGCCTTGTGACGACGTCGCTCTGCATTGGCAGCAGCGCGGACGAGTCATCTAGCCTTTATATATGTCTATGGGTGGGGCAAGGGAAGAGGCGGGGCCAGGGGAGAGGCGGGGCCAGGGAAGAGGCGGGGTCAGATTAGTGGGCGGAGCCAGGAAACCTTCTCTTACCAAAGTCCCCAGACTCCCAGCCGAGGGGGCGGCGCCTACCAGCTACTGGTTGACACGGCAACAGAGGAGACGAGTTAGGGGATGGAAGAGGGAGACAGGTAGGTAAGCCCCGCCCCCTCACGCAGACCAGCCAATGGCTGAGCAGCATCAGTTCCACAGGGACCGGGAGGAAAAGCCGTCGCCGTGGGCCCAGAGGGGGCGGAGTTAACTTTGTTCTACCTTAGCAACAGTTACTAAGGGGGCGGGGCTTGCCCATAGGACCAGGAAATAACACTTTTTTAAGGGAATACATCTACATTCTTCAAAAGATAGTTAGAGGTGACAGTACAGAGGTTATTTTCAATTCAGGAGACTCCCTATAATCTTAGAGGTGTAAAAATATGGGCAGAAATATGTGCCACTAGAAACTGAATTTGAATAATTTATATTTGAATTTGAATTGCTCAACTTGAATAATTTCATCAAAAAACTGAATCTGAATCACATAATTTGAATTTGTATTGTTTAATTTGAATCAGTGCATTGAAAAACTGAATCTACATTCAGTTCTCACAATTCAAATACAGTTCTTGCAATTCAATTTCAATTTCACTGTGCCAGACATCCGGGTCTCTGACTTTCTTGGCCAAATCCCATATCCAGCAAATAAAGTAATAATTATTATAATGTTTTGCTTAAAAGGTATAGTTGGTCACACACTCCTCAGCAGAATTTTTTCTACAAAACGGCAAGATATAAATCTACACTTTTTACACAGAATGGAGAAAACACAATAGGTTTGGAAATATCTAGCTCCCATTGGTCGTTTATATCGTTGAAAGAAAATAGAGGTTATAGTAGTTCTATGTATCTGCACTCGATTGCTCTTCCTCCAGAAGACCCGGATGTCTGGCACAGTGAAATTGAAATTAAATTGCAAGAACTGAATGTAGATTCAGTTTTTCAATGCAATGATTCAAATTAAACAATACCAATTCAAATTATGTGATTCAGATTCAGTTTTTCGATGAAATTATTCAAGTTGAGCAATTCAAATTCAAATATAAATGATTCAAATTCAGTTTCTAGTGGCACATATTTCTGCCCGATTAAAAAAGGTATGAAAAGGAGATGGGTCTTTATTGGAGTTAAATTCTGGAATGATGAAAACATACATTTAAAAACATGTCATTCTCTTTTGGTTTTTAAGAAAATGGTTTGTAAAGCTATTTTTGAAGCTTATAAGTGCCATTGACTATCTGTTAATGTTTATTTGCTTTTCTGTTGTTTCTTTGCTTTTCTATTGTCTCTTTGGTTTTCTGGAGGTCGGTAGCCAAAAAAAGAAAGTTGGTAATATAGTTTAGGCTTTTATAAGCAGTTTGCTTCTGCTTTTGCCTTTTCAGTCATTGTTCAACACATGGTTATTGGTTTTGTGTGAAATGTTAATGCTGTGCACAATGTTTTTTGGTGTTGTGTTGTTTTTGTGTCGTCATGATTGAATAAACTTCATTCATTCATTCAAAGTTGGACTGCTGATCCTGTCACAACTGTGCTTATTAGTTTAAGCGTGTCGGTTTATTTTATTGTTCTCCTCCTCTCATACTAACCCCCCCCCCACACACACACACACACACTTATCTTGGTCATCAAACCTCCGGGCTTGTTTCATTGGATGAGACGAAATCTCGTCCGCCACGCACGCACGCGCGCGCACACGCACACGCACACGCACGTAATCTGAAGTTTGTGTTTACTGTTAGTTAGTTGTTGTTTTTATGTGTAGTTTAGGCATCAGAATGTATCCTAAGTGTTGTTTTATTATCTTTTTAACACTTGTGTAAATACATTCTGACTCATTTGAATGAGAGAAGTGGTTTGTGTTTATTTTACACATATTTGTCACTGCTGGTTTAAAGGTCTGAGTTCAGACTCTTTCCTTCACTGTTATTCTCAAGAATAATTTACCTTGAGACTGATTTTGCCGTTTAGTTATCATCATTTTCCTGATTACGTCAGGTGGTGCCCCGTTTTGATTACCGTATTTTCCGCACTATAAGGCTAAACCTAAAAGCCTTTGATTTTCTCAAAAACCGGCAGTGCGCCTTATATATGATCATTACGGTAATTTCTGTTACTGTAGTCAGGGGGATTGTGGGTAATGTAGTCAGGGGGATTGTGGGTAATGTAGTTGGTGTCGCCGAAGTAATGGCGCTAAAAACGTCACAGACGTTCAAGACAACAGCAGCGACGCTGACTCACATAATGGAGACGTTGACGAGACGGAGCAAAGCTGGTTTTTATTTTGTTAATAAAGTTTGACATACGGTACTTTTCTTCTTGTTTGTTTTTTTTTTGCATTTGCTGTAGGATTTTGTAGCATTTCCTGTAGCAGCTCCATCAGGTAGATACGTAACTCAACCCCAGCCACTATAGTACGGTATTTTACCAGATATTTAGTGCGCCTTATAGTGCGGAAAATACGGTAATTCATTTTGAAGATTCAATTTGATAAATAATTTACTTTATTAATTATTAAGGGTTGTCCTTCGACAGTCACTAATAACTCTTTGACAACTGAACCAGCCCCCCCTCTGACGCCGGTTCCCCCGCCCAGGGCGGGTCCCCCCCCCAGGGCGGGTTCCCCCGTCCAGGGCCGGTTCCCCCGCCCAGGGCCGGTTCCCCCGCCCAGGGCCGGTTCCCCCGTCCAGGGCCGGTTCCCCCGCCCAGGGCCGGTTCCCCCGCCCAGGGCCGGTTCCCCCGTCCAGGGCCGGTTCCCCCGCCCAGGGCGGGTCCCCCCCCCAGGGCGGGTTCCCCCGTCCAGGGCCGGTTCCCCCGCCCAGGGCCGGTTCCCCCGCCCAGGGCCGGTTCCCCCGTCCAGGGCCGGTTCCCCCGCCCAGGGCCGGTTCCCCCGCCCAGGGCCGGTTCCCCCGCCCAGGGCCGGTTCCCCCGTCCAGGGCCGGTTCCCCCGCCCAGGGCCGGTTCCCCCGTCCAGGGCTGGTTCCCCCGCCCAGGGCCCGTTCCCTCGTCCAGGGCCGGTTCCCCCGTCCAGGGCTGGTTCCCCCCCCAGGGCGGGTCCGTGCCTACCTTGTCCTCCGGGGTACATGCAGCGGAAGGCCCGGCCCAGCTCCTCGGCCTGGACCCGGCCGGCCGGCGTCAGCTCACCCCCCCACTTCAGAACCAGCAGCAGCGACAGCCCGTCCTTCCTGGAGTCTGGGAGGAGACGCGGGGCAGAGAGGTAAAACTACAACATGGAATAAGATGATAATAATATGGTCGATGGCGGTGGTCGGCAACCCGCGGCTCCAGAACGGTCAGAAATGCAGCGGGAGCGGGATGAAGAAAACAGTCCCGCTATAGCAGGCTCTAGGTCCTACCTTCCTCCTCGCTGGAGGCCTTGGGCTTGCCGTGCTGCAGGTACGTGAGCTGGACCTTCCTGTTGATCCCAGAGAAGTGGCCGTACCTGGGGGGACAGAACCGGGTCAGAACCAACACCAGAACCGGGTCAGAACCAAACACACACCAGTCCAACCGGGTCAGAACCAAACACACACACACACATTAGAGCAGTGGTCCCCAACCCCCGGGCCGTAGCCCCGGTACCGGGCCGTGGGTCATCTGGTACCGGGCCCCGACTGATGATGTTTGACTCTCAAACTGATGGTTCACTATGTTCTTATTCCTTGGATGTAAATACACTGCAAACACACCGTAAGAGCTAGAAAGGAGTGTAATGAAATAGAGTGAGGCCTCGTTTCCACGTAGCAAAAACGCTGGTGTTTTCATGCGTTTTGGCCGTTCGTTTACACAAAAACGAAGCTCAAAGTCTCCAAAAAACCATAATTTCTGAAAACTCCGTCTTCACGTTTGCTTGTAAACGGAGAGAAACGGACATTTAGGCTTCAGAACGTCACATTATGAGACAGAAACGTCACCAGCGTCATGAGTGACACCTGTGGTTACAATTAGTTTGTCAATATTTTCTTGTATTTTACCTGTTTTAAATTCTAAAGTCACACTTAAGTAACTCCACTTCTCTGTCACTCCAAACGAAAGACTCTCGTTCCGTCTTGGAAGTAACTGCAGTCCAGGCTGATTTATGGTTCCGCGTTACACCAACGCAGAGCTACGGCGTAGGCTACGCGGCGACGCGCGCCGTACGTACGTAGGCTACGCCGTCGATTCAACACGGAACCATATTATTCAGGCTTCACACGTGTCATTTGTTGATGTTTTTTTCCAGGATTCTGATTGGCTAGCATGACTTTATCTTCTCGTTACACTGCCCCCTGCAGGTTTGGCTGCTCATAGCACCATAACAGCTATTTATGCAGGTTCCTGGAAATCAGGGTATTTCTCAAAACCTAGAGGGGGAAATATCCGTTTTTGTAAATATGATGTGAAAACGTGGCCTTAAGTCTTTCTACATTTATATAAGTTTAATTTAACTTAAATACAGACCGACGCAGCTGCTCGCTCGGTAATAACAGCTACCGCTAACCACAATACATGAGTAACCATGGCAACCAAACTCAAGCTGGACATAAATACGGCATAACATTTGCAAAGAAAACAAATCCTGATCAGCAGGAGCTTTTTGTGTCAGTTAGGCTCCACTTTAGCATTCCTGATACTAGTTTAGTCTCTCAGACACACTTTCTACTGCCGTTAAACTTTTACCGTTAAAGTCTGAAGCGCCGGATGTTTACGAGGTCTCGGCCTTCAAAATAAAAGCACTAAATATCGGTCTCCTTAATATATAACAAATAAAATAAAAGCCTGGCTTTAAATAACATTAATGAGGCATAAAAACATAAAAATACATTTATAGAAATACTCATATTAAAAGGTAATTTAAGATTTCCATTATTTTATTTTATTTTTTCGAAAATTATGTTTTATTATTATTATTCATTATTATTATTACTATAGAGAAAATACCACAGTTTTTAATGCCGATCTTGTCATTTTATTTAGTTTTTATCAGCTACACCTTTAGATTGGGCCGTGAAAATATTGTCAGACATTAAACCGGTCCTGGTGCAGAAAAGGTTGGGGACTAATCGCTAATCTGGCGGGAGCCGGGGGTTTGAACTTTGATGCTAAAAAACCACTGTGGGATCGGGATGTCGCCTAGCGACAAAATGGAAATCAATGACGTGGAAAATAAACCTCAAACAAGGTCTTTACAAAACAAGACAAAGCCAGTCAGATAGAGAAACTGTTTAGTGTCTGTGGATCTTGGAAGAGACGAGGGATTGGAACCAGCAGTCAGTCAGTAACATTCTGTTCCTCCACAGCAATGAAATGGCCAAGTGATTCATTTGTTAACTTTGTTTATTTCATGTTATTTATTAGTGTTATTTGAGCCAATCACAGCTACTCTCGTTGCTAAAACCTCAATCATAATTGATGTGTGAAAGGTGAAATAGCTTGTGCGATGATGACGATGATGAATCTAACTTTCAGTCAGGTGACCTACAGTATGAACTGTCAATTATCCATCAAACTCCACAATGATCATGTTAACATTAAATCAGATAGATTTGTCTGGACATTTCTCTTGAGGGAGAAGACACTAAGTCAATGCATCTCTATTATCGTATTTTCTGGACTATAAGCCGCACCTGTATATGAGCTGCACCCGCTCTATTTTTAAAAAAACAATAAAAAAAAGATATACAAGCCGCACCTGTATATAAGCCGCACCCACTTTTATTTAAAAAGAAGATATTTAGCCGCAGATATTTATGTTGTTAGATGAGATATTTACTACACGTACAGAAGGATTCTGAACTGTAAATGATGTACATGTTTGTACCTAAATAGATCTTTCCTAACAGTGTCTTTTAACACGGCAGCAACTTTGCTGATTAAAACGGGACTGAACCAAGAGAAAATAACGGTATTTATTTATCTATTTATCTGTTTGAAATCTGCTTCTACTTCTATCTGCTATAAAAGAAGAAGTAGCGTATTCTTCTTTGCATTTATTTTGTCTTAGTTTTTATTCTAATTCCGGTTAGAGCGCCCCCGAGCGGTGGAAAAAAAATCCACAGAATAGCCGCACCTTTGTATAAGCTGCATGGTTCAAAACCTAGGAAAAAAGTAGCAGCTTATAGTCCAGAAAATACGGTATCGTGCGGCATGAACTCTCCGAGTTTAGCGGGAGCTAGTGGGAGTGGAACGCACAGGCTGCGGGCGCTAACAGTCCCGCGCAGGGCTCTAACGTTCACACTGCAGGCCTTGACGCTCAATTCAGATTTTTTCCCATATCGATTTTTTTGTGTGGCTGTTCACATTATCTTTTAAAATGTGTCCTACCGTATTGTCCCAAATATAAGACGACCCCGATTATAAGACGACTCTTTTTCAAGACTCAAGTTTGAAAAAAGACTTTTTGAACACCAAATTCATTTTTTATACAGAAAATAATTACAGTACATCTGAAACAAATGATTATAACAATATATTGGAGAGAAAAATCATGTTATTTTGACTATTTGAAATCATTATCTTGAAGTTTGCATCATAACTTCTCCTCAGCTGCCAGTTCACCTGCCGATCTTCCACCCACTTTTCTCCAGATTGTCGCTACGTTTCTCCACTTTCTGTTATCTCTTCTCTTATTTTCTTCTCTTTTCTTTCTTATACTATTTTTTATTTTTCTTCTTCGTGACAGGAGTTCGCTTTGACCTGGGGAGTTAAGTTCAGCAATCGCTTTAAAGATATCTGGCGCCATCTAGCGTTGTGAATGGGTATAACGTCTAGACCCCGAATGTAAGACGACCCACTTTTTCAGTCTTATTTCAATGTAAAAAACACTGTCTTATATTCAGGCCAATACGGTATGTCAGACTGGAGTGTGAACGCATCGCGGCCTGAACTGACCCGCATGCGCAGAGGAACAATAACAAAGACGTCACACGCAGCACGCCGTCATACGGCAGTAAACGTGGAGGAACAGAAGTGAGCGTACATGGAGATATTTAGTATATATTATGTATATATTATATTATTGTATATATTTGGTATATATTATGTTTGTCTTGACCTTTTCCGATCTCTTCCGAGTGACTCCCGCCCCCGCCAGCGCAGTATTACGACAACGGCCGCTCTCAAGTGACGTCAAAGTGGCATTAATTCCGACCTGGCTGTTCACACTGAGGTCGCATTGCAAAACATCAGACCTGTATCCGATTTAGAACCACATATGGAAGACCTGAATCTGATTTGAAAAGATCAGATTCCATGTGACTTGTGCTCTTCACACTGTCATAAACAAATCAGATCTGAGTCACATATGAGCAAAACATCAGATTTGGGTCACTGGGGAACTGCAGTGTGAACGTAGCCTTACACACACACACACACACACACTCGTGCACGCCGGTACCGTCACCAGCCGGGTCGCCCTCACGTCTCCATCACAGGGTCCGGTCGGCCATCCGTTTTTTGTTTTGAAATTACAAAATAAAGATCGAGAAATAATCTAAAATAATCAATTTCCCCTCTATTGTTTTGATAATAAAAAACGGAAAACGGATCGTTATCCGTTATCCGATTTCATTGATGTGTTTGAAAATCGAAATTGGGAATTAAAACAGCGAGTGGAAAACTCTTTTCTCTATTTCCTATTCGTTTCCAAGGAAACTGAAAACAAGGATTGAACAAATGGAGGGATTGCACATGCGCAGTAATAAATGAAGAAAGTTGTTTCTGGTTCTTTTGTTGATCAGATTGAAAATTAACAGTTTTACATTTTTTTAATGTTGAAACAGAAAATAAATCAAATATAAACCTGGGAGTGAAACATGAGTTTAATCTGTAATCTGTCTTCACTCCGTCATGAAACTGCAGTGATGTTGTGACAGTCCGTTCAGCTGCAGCGTCCAATCAATAATCAATAACATGTACTGAACTCTAACATACTGGAAACCAATAGGAAATAGAGGAAAGAGTTTTCCACTCGCTGTTTTAATTCACAATTTCATTTTTCCAAATAGTCGAAATGTTGAGAAAAAAGTCGGAATGTTAAGAAAAAAGTGGAAATGTTAAGAAAAAAGTGGAAATGTGGAGAAAAAATTGGAAATGTGGAGAAAAAAGTGGAAATGTGGAGAAAAAAGTGGAAATGTGGAGAAAAAAGTGGAAATGTTGAGAAAAAATTGGAAATGTTGAGAAAAAGTCGAAATGTTGAGAACGAAATGTCGTTAAAAAATCTAAATTTCAAGAAAAAAGTCAAAATGTCGAGATTAATGTTGAAGTACAATTTCAAAACATGAGTTCAATCTGTAATCTGTCTTCACTCCGTCATGAAACTGCAGTGATGTTGTGACAGTCCGTTCAGCTGCAGCGTCCAATCAATAATCAATAACATGTGCTGAACTCTAACATACTGTTGGAAACGAATAGGAAATAGAGAAAAGAGTTTTCCACTCGCTGTTTTAATTCCCAATTTCGATTTTCAAACATCAATGAAATCGGATAATGGATAACGGATAATGATCTGTTTTCCATTTTTTATTATCAAAACAAAAGATGGGAAACGGATTATTTTGGATTATATCTCTATTTATTTCTCTATTTTTATTAATTCAATTTCATTGTCATTTCAAAACAAAAAATGGATGGCCGCAAAGTCCTGGTTAGTTCACAGCGTGCAGACACACCAACACACACCAACACACACCAACACACACAGCAACACACACACAGCAACACACAGCGGAGCAGCACGTCAGGGTTAGTTCCTGGAAACGTCAGGGTTAGTTCCTGGAAACGTCAGGGTTAGTTCCTGGAAACGTCAGGGTTAGTTCCTGGAAGCAGCCGTTAGGAAGAAGCTCCAGGAAGTACAGAACACCAGGAAGGTTCTCCGCCCCGACACGGTTCTGGAACTGGAACCCGGTTCTGGAACCGGCATGGCCCGTTTATCTGAACACCAACGGTGAAATTATATAATAAATAAACCAGATCTGTCCGGACGGAGCCGCTGCCACTTCCTGCTGGTCTGCACTTCCTGCTGAGAGACGAGGAAGAGGAGGAGGAAGAGGATCCTACTGGGTGTCAATCAGGCTGGATTCCCTTGTGGAGGAGGAAGAGGAGGAAGAGGAAGAGAAGGAGGAAGAGGAGGAAGAGGAGGAAGAGGAAGAGGAGGACGAGGAGGAGGGAGAGAAGGAGGAGGACGAGGAGGAGGAAGAAGAGGGAGGGCAGGAGGAAGAGGAGAAAACAGAGTTAGATCCAGGAAGAAGGAGGTCTGGATGTGAGATGATGAAGATACGAGGTCTGCCAGCCAGCGCCGGCAGGAAGTGGGCGGCGGCCAGCAGAGGAAGTGGGCGGCGGCCACCCCGGTCACCACGGCGACGGGACTCACATCTCCAGGACGGTCTTCAGCTGCTCCAGCTTGGACTTCTTCTCCTCGATCTCACAGTCGTTGTGCTGCCGGAGCTCCACGAGCAGCAGCCGGGCGATGTCCAGCACCTCCTGGGGGGGGGTGGGGGGGGGCAGGTGAGGGGGGGGCATGGGAACCACCATGGCAACCACCATAGCAACACCCACGGCAACCACCATAGCAACACCCACGGCAACCACCAAGGCAACTTCCACGGCAACGACCGGCTCTGGAGCCATAGAAACCATACCCAACCTCTGGGAACCCAACCACCGTTTTATTCATTTATTATACTTGTTTTATTAAATCAAGAAATAGCCACAAGAGTAACAGCAGCAGGACGTCACAGGTAGCATCTGTATTTACAAGATTTTCCTTTTCACTCCTCTGAAACTCTACAATCATGGAATTGATTAACTGGTCTCTCAGCACAATTGACCAAATTTTTGCAACAAGAAGTCAGGGGGTAAGGGAGCCCTCCTGCCCGGATGGGACATTTTTTGGATACACAATGGATTCCTGCAAATACAGGAAGCCTTTGTGTATGGCGATTCTGTCCGTTGAGGACGTCGAAGACGCCTTCATATTTGGATTTATGATAGCAGGATTTCTCCTGATTATCCTCATGATTGGAGGTGGGGGTTTCCTGATGTATCGACAAACGCGTAAGTCGTCGGCAGCCGTCTCGGCTCTTTCAAAGCTGCCAGACGTGGCAGAAGGATCAAGCAAAGCGATCAACGCTCTGACTTTTACGTTTGGGGAGCAGGGCCGCAGGCTGGATGCGATTCTCGAACAGAACCGCAGGCTGGCGGCGGTCTTTGAACTCATTAACAAGATTGATAACAACCTGGAGAAGTTGGGAGCTCAGCTTGGCCGGAATTGATCACAATTCGTCTGATTGGAGTTGCCGCTGATGAACCAGAGACCCCCCCCCCCCCGCCCCCCCCACATCTTCAACGTCTTCTCCTAGCGCCCAGCATCAGCCCCGGGAATCGAACCCCCGACCAGGAACCTGACACTCACCTGCAGCTGCTTGGGCTTCTTCAGCTTCAGTTTGCCGGTTTTGTAGCCGCCGTACTTTTCAAACAACTCAAAGAACCTGAGAGATGAAACAGAAGAAGAAAAGAGTCATTAATAAAGTTTAACGGGGGAAACTTGTTTTCTAAAAAAGTACAATAAGGACCGATTTCAATAAAGAGAAGTTGCTCTTCGATAAGTAATTAAACTGCTTTCATAAACCTAGACGGGATTTTCAACAAAACAGAGGGAAGCAGCAAGTACCAATATGAGCAAGTACCAATATCAGCAAGTACCTATATCAGCAAGTATCGATATCAGCAAGTACCGATATCAGCAAGTATCAATATCAGCAAGTATCGATATCAGCAAGTACCTATATCAGCAAGTGCCAATATCAGCAAGTACCTATATCAGCAAGTACCTATATCAGCAAGTATCGATATCAGCAAGTACCGATATCAGCAAGTATCAATATCAGCAAGTATCAATATCAGCAAGTATCGATATCAGCAAGTACCAATATCAGCAAGTACCAATATCAGCAAGTACCTATATCAGCAAATATCAATATCAGCAAGTATCGATATCAGCAAGTACCAATATCAGCAAGTATCAATATCAGCAAGTACCGATATCAGCAAGTATCGATATCAGCAAGTACCAATATCAGCAAGTATCAATATCAACAAGTACCGATATCAGCAAGTATCGATATCAGCAAGTACCAATATCAACAAGTATCGATATCAGCAAGTATCGATATCAGCAAGTATCAATATAAGCAAGTATCAATATCAGCAAGTATCAATATCAGCAAGTACCAATATAAGCAAGTATCAATATCAGCAAGTATCAATATCAGCAAGTATCAATATCAGTAAGTATCAATATAAGCAAGTATCAATATCAGCAAGTATCAATATCAGCAAGTACCAATATCAGCAAGTACCAATATCAGCAAGTACCAATATCAGCAAGTACCAATATCAGCAAGTATCAATATCAGCAAGTATCAATATCAGCAAGTACCAATATCAGCAAGTACCAATATCAGCAATTGGGTCAAAGGCCTTTGAGTAGCCCATTTTTAAAATACTTAAAATAAAGATATTTTTGGCCATTTTCCAAACATTTGAAATGTAGTGTACACATACATGTATGTGAAAACTTCAAACAAAGGTATTTTAGTGTTTTTAAACCTTTAAACCGTCATTTGGGGCGACCATTTATCTAAAAATTAATAGATTTCCTTAACAAAATTTATATTTTAATAAGTATCAGTAATTAAATTAACTGTTCAAGAAAGATAGACACATTTTTCCTTTCATTTTTTGAAAACCATTTTTAAATACATTCTATCCATAATGGCAGTGTCACCCTCTTACTTACTCTAAAATTCATAAAACTGATTTAAAATGTGTACAAGGTGTATCCACTTATGCATGCTATACCAATAATTTATATTTGAACAAAAACTGATAGACATTCAATTTTGAATTTGATACAGAATTGCCATTTGTTGGTTACCCCACATGACAGGTGGTCACCCCACATGATGCTTTCAAGTTTAATCAAATATAACAGGCTAACAGTTAGCTATATGATCTAAGCTAGCTACTTCTCACCACATATCACTAACAAATTTACCTTCAAAATATAGATTTGCAAATAAAACTAATTATTTACAGTTTTAGGGTGGTCACCCCACATGATATCAAAATGTGACGTATACACTGCAGCAGTTAGAAAGAGGATTTATTTGTAAAGGAGAGAGAGACTACTGACCTGCAGGTTGTCTCTCTGGGACCCTCATGGAGTAACTGGCTGATGCAACATCCTCTTTGAGATGATTGTCAATATAAAAGTCCCTCAATTGTATTTTTTTCATGGTCACCCCCCCAGATAATAATTCAGACAATGAACATATTCGGACAAGATTAGTTTGTGAATTATGATTGAAATGTGTGTACAAATGTTCCATAACTTTGTCAATAAATCTAAAACAAGTTTGAAAGTATGCCCAATAGGGCAAGCATTATTTTTAAATTGTTTTAATGTGATTTAAAACCAGTTGTCCAAACAGAAGTCAAGGCCGGACGGTCACCCCACATGATGTTTTCACACTTCAGATGGCAGAAAATGACCAATAACCAACATGTTTAAATAAAATAAGAGTGGGCACATGTAGAAGGAACGCATTAGACATACATGTTATATTTTTTATTCATTTTTATGTTTATTATTAGGTAAAAAGTTCCATCGGACAGAAAAAGTAAGCGTCACGTATTTGACCCAATTACTGATATCAACAAGTATCGATATCAGCAAGTATCAATATCAGCAAGTACCAATAGCAGCAATTACTGATATCAACAAGTATAGATATCAGCAAGTATCAATATCAGCAAGTACCAATATCAGCAAGTATCGATATCAGCAAGTATCGATATCAGCAAGTACTAATGTCAGCAAGTATCGATATCAGCAAGTACCAATATCAACAAGTACCAATATCAGCAAGTATCAATATCAACAAGTATCAATATCAGCAAGTACCAATATCAGCAAGTATCAATATCAACAAGTATCAATATCAGCAAGTATCAATATCAGCAATTACCAATATCAACAAGTACCAATATCAGCAAGTATCAATATCAGCAAGTATCAATATCAGCAAATAGTGATATCAACAAGTATATCAGCAAGTATCAATATCAGCAAATATTGATATCAGCAAGTACCAATATCAGCAAGTACCAATATCAGCAAGTACCAATATCAGCAATTACCAATATCAGCAAGGACCAATATCAACAAGTATCAATATCAGCACCAATATCAGCAAATATTGATATCAGCAAGTACCAATATCAGGAAGTACCAATATCAGCAAGTATCGATATCAGCAAGTATCGATATCAGCAAGTATCGATATCAGCAAGTATCAACATAATGAACTTTGACCCCCATTCAGACGTTTCCTTGAAAGTGAACCAGAGATTTTAAAAAGACTTACAGAGGATGTCGGACCTCCATCTTCATCTTCTGCTTGGGGGTTCGATCCCCGTGACGGATGATGGCGATGACGCAGCGCAGCTCCATCCTGGACAGAGAGGAGAGTCAGCTGGATCTGGACCTGGATCTGGATCTGGATCCAGGTCCTGGTCCAGGTCCAGGTCCTGGTCAGAGAGGAGAGTCAGCTGGATCCTATTTCTCTTCCGGCTCTCGGCGAAGGCGGACGCTTTTCTGCTCCTCTCCCTTATCTATCTGCCCTGCTACTGCTTTTTGTCCTGTCTCGTCTTCAGAGTCTCTTCTTTTCACTGCTCTAAAACTCTACAATCATGGAATTGATTAACTGGTCTCTCAGCACAATTGACCAAATTTTTGTGACGAGAAGTCAGGGGGTAAGGGAGCCCTCCTGCCCCGATGGGACATTTTTTGCTGGATACACAATGGATTCCTGGAAACATTGGAAACCGTTGTGCTTGGCGATTCTGTCTGTTGAGGACGTTGAAGATGCTTCATAATTGGATATATGATAGCAGGATTTCTCCTAATTGGAGGGGGGGGGGGGATTCCTGGTCTACCGACAAACGCGTAAGTCGTCGACAGTTGTTCTGGCCTTTTCTGAGCTGCCGGACGTGGCTGAAGGGATAAGCTCTGCCACTAACACTCAGACTTTAACGCTGGGGGAGCTCATTGGCAAGATGGAGAAGACCTTGGAGAAGTTGGAAGCTCGGCTTGGCGGGAACTGATCACAAATTCGTCTGTTTGGAGTCGCCATTGATGAACCAGAGACTAAAGGCAGATGGAAAATTACTGAGTCTGTTTTCTTTTCAATACAATGATGTTGATTCTATAATCTGGCCTTGACAGAGCGGTTTGGCTGATTGCTCTAGTCACAATCTCCCTGGTGGAATGTAAACAAGGTGACTCTGCCCCCACTAGCCCTCCCCTCTCCCAGGAACATCTATGGACTGTTTTCAGAACTGTACCGAGCCGCCTGATAACATCAAGGACATTGGCTGAGAGCAGCTCTGAGCGAAGTTCACGGACTCACCCACTTACTTACACATACACTTACTGATAACCACACCTCCCTCATTCTCAACGCTTTCCTCGGCCCCCCCTCTTATCACCCCCCCCCAGCACAGTATCCGGGTTCCGAGCGCCACAAAGCCGCGGCGATCACCTGGATGTGCTGTGCCGGGACCCCCCCAACCCCCCCAAACACCCACATGCAAGTCTTGTGATGATGTTTGTTGCTTTGTGTGCCGAGGTGTTTTTTGCACTTTGACACTGCGTATTATACTCAGTGTGAAGATTCCTGAGGTGGTAGCTACACAGTTCCTGAGGTGGTACCTACACGGTTCCTGAGGTGGTACCTATACGGTTCCTGAGGTGGTACCTACACGGTTCCTGAGGCGGTACCTACACGGTTCCTGAGGCGGTACCTACACGGTTCCTGAGGTGGTACCTACACGGTTCCTGAGGTGGTACCTACACGGTTCCTGAGGTGGTTCCTACACGGTTCCTGAGGTGGTACCTACACGGTTCCTGAGGTGGTACCTACACGGTTCCTGAGGTGGTACCTACATGGTTCCTGAGGTGGTACCTACATGGTTCCTGAGGTGGTACCTACATGGTTCCTGAGGTGGTACCTACACGGTTCCTGAGGTGGTACCTACACGGTTCCTGAGGTGGTACCTACACGGTTCCTGAGGTGGTACCTACACGGTTCCTGAGGTGGTACCTACATGGTTCCTGAGGTGGTACCTACACGGTTCCTGAGGTGGTACCTACATGGTTCCTGAGGTGGTACCTACATGGTTCCTGAGGTGGTACCTACATGGTTCCTGAGGTGGTACCTACATGGTTCCTGAGGCGGTAGCTACACGGTTCCTGAGGTGGTACCTACACGGTTCCTGAGGTGATTCCTACATGGATCCTGAGGTGGTTCCTACATGGATCCTGAGGTGGTTCCTACATGGTTCCTGAGGTGGTACCTACATGGTTCCTGAGGCGGTATCTACACGGTTCCTGAGGCGGTATCTACACGGTTCCTGAGGCGGTACCTACACGGTTCCTGAGGTGGTACCTACACGGTTCCTGAGGTGGTACCTACACGGTTCCTGAGGTGGTACCTACACGGTTCCTGAGGTGGTACCTACACGGTTCCTGAGGTGGTACCTACACGGTTCCTGAGGTGGTACCTACACGGTTCCTGAGGTGGTACCTACACGGTTCCTGAGGTGGTACCTACACGGTTCCGGAGGTGGTACCTACATGGTTCCGGAGGTGGTGGGGACGATGGGGATGTCCTCGGCCTCCATGGGGACTGACCAGGGGATGTGGAACAGCGGTGCCAGCTCCCTCATGATCATGTTCCTGTTCCGGCACAAAATCAGCAAAACTGTCAGGAACCAGCAGGAACTGGTTGAGAGAAACTTCTGGAACGTTTATACGTCACTAGACTCTATTTCTACCTACCTACTCTATTTCTAGATGCTACCTCAGGTGCTACTTGTACCTCAGGTGCTACTTGTACCTCAGGTGCTACTTGTACCTCAGGTGCTACTTCTACCTCAGGTGCTACTTGTACCTCAGGTGCTACTTCTACCTCAGGTGCTACTTCTACCTCAGGTGCTACTTGTACCTCAGGTGCTACTTCTACTTCAGGTGCTACTTCTACTTCAGGTGCTACTTCTACTTCAGTTGCTACTTGTACCTCAGGTGCTACTTCTACCTCAGGCGCTACTTCTACCTCAGATGCTACTTGTACCTCAGGCGCTACTTCTACCTCAGGTGCTACTTCTACCTTCTTTCTAACGGAGCCGTCGCGTTGCCTACCCCAGGACTTTGGCACAGTCGTCGTAGTATTTCATGGAGTTTTTGACGAAGCTGAAGCCGTTCACGTCGCAGACGTACGAATGTCCGTTGGCCCGGAGCAGGTCGAAGCCACACACCGTTTGCTGAAATGAAAACATTAAAAAAAGAGTTTAGCAAATACACTCACATTCACATTCACACACACACACGCTTCCTCTTCAACCGGGGCTTCCTGTGATGACTCATACTGTAACACCAGCAGTCACTAACCAGCTTCTCCCCTGCAGACGCTTGTAGCCCCGCCCACCTCACACCCTTCCCTTCTCTGATTGGCTGGACGTCGACGCATAGGTGTCCAGAGGAGAGAAGTCCGAATCGGAAAAAGAAGTCCAGATCGGAACAGGAAGTTTGGATCGGAACAGGATGTCCAGATCCGAACAGGAAGTCCGGATCGGAACAGGAAGTCCGGATCTCTTCCGGCTCTCGACGAAGGCGGACGCTTTTTCTGCTCCTCTCCCTTATCTGTCTGCCCTGCTACTGCTTGTTGTCTCGTCTTCAGAGTCTCTTGTTTTTCACTCCTCCGAAACTCTGTTTGGAGTCGCCATTGATGAACCAGAGACTGAAGGCAGACGGAAAATTACTGTGGCTGCCTGTTTTCAATATAATTGTTGATTCTATAATTTGCCTTTGATAGAGCGGTCTTAGGCCGATCGCTCCTGGTCACAATCTTCCTGGTGGAATGTAAACAAGATGATTCTGCCCCCACTAACCCTCCCCCTCTCCCACGAACACCTGCGGACCCCTGTCTCAGAACTGTACCGAGCCGCCTGATAACATCATATGAGAACAGCTCTGGGCGGGGGTTCACGGACGGACTCATCGCTTCACAGACACTTACTGATAACCACACCTCCCTCAATTCAACGCCTTCCTCGGCCCCTCCTCTTATCCAACCCCCCCCCCCAACGCAGTCAACAGGTTTGAGAGCCGCGCCACTGACCGCGGTGCTCACTTGGGGTACTGTGCCGGGATCCCCCCGCCCCTAGAACCAACCACCCCCCCCCCCCCCCACACACACACACACACACAAGTACAAGCCTTGTGATGTTAAATTGTTATGATGCTTTCTGTGCCGAGGTGGTTTTTTTTCACTTTCACACTGTATTTATACACAGTGTTAAGATGCCTTTTTTTCCCTCCTCCCTCCCCCATCCCCAATGTCATCCTTTCTCTGATCTGTTCTCACCAGTTACTCATGTCTTATGTTATTTGTTTTGTCTGTGCCCTGATGGTTGTACTGGCTGTCATCTCACTGTGCTGGGACGCCAGACCGGCGACAATAAAGGCTATTCATTCATTCATTCATTCATTCATTCATTCATTCATTCATTCATTCAAAAAGAAGTTCGGATCAGAACAAGAAGTCCGGATCGGAACAGGAAGTCTGGATCGGAAAAAGAAAGACAGCGAGATGGAGACACGTGTGGCCACATCACGTCACAAGAATCAACCCCAGAACCTTTTATTTTTACCCAAACGTCCGGATACGTTCCCCGTTACCGTGGCGACTGCGGCAGCTCCAAACCAGGCCTCACCTTGAAGGCCAGGCAGACCTTGCGGGCCACCAGCTTCTCCATGGCCGTCAGCATGACGGGGTAGCGGATCTCCTTGCCCTCGCTGTCCCGCTCCACCTTCCCGTCCAGCGCCGGGGACTTCCGGGCCTCGGCGTGGGCGTAGTCCGGCCCCACCGTGTAGACCTGGGACGGGGGGAGAGTAGGGCTGGGTATCGATTCAAATGTCAAGAATCGATTCCATTCCGATTCTTAATATTCAGAATCGATTATCATGATTCGATTCGATATTGATTTGGCTTAGTGTTATTTAAAATGTTTTTTGAATTATTTGACTGTAAAATAACTAGTGAAATAATACTTTCACAATAATTATTGTGAAATAACTAAGAAATAAATAACTCAAACAGGCCTTTCAATATCTATTTAAAGTGCAAAAAAGAAAGAAATTGCAACAGTTCATGCAGTAAACAAATCATTTTAGCTTATCTAATTTATTCTGTCACCACGCACACATGTTGCCATGAAGCACCGGGCATTTTTCAGAAGTGTCATGACAAACTGGGATTAAAGTTCACCTGGCGAAAATGATGGGGAAAATTTTTTTTTTTTAAATCGATCTTTAGACATAAGAATCGATTTTTAGGAATTAATATGAGAATCGATTTAGAATCGGAAAATAGATTTTTTCAACACAGGCCTATGAGAGAGGTGAGGACGGTGGGAGGTGAGGACACTCGGCGGCTAGCGCGGTACCTTCACGTCGGTGCCGTCCGTCGGCATGAACTCCTCGTAGATGTAGGCGCCCGTCTTCCGTACGCTGCTCTCCGGGGAGTAGACGCTGCTGCGGCTGCCGATCTGAGGACGACGGAAAGAGACGGTCAGGGCTCGTCTCCTGGTGCATCATGGGTAGTGGTGGGTATTGGGAAGGACCTCAGGATACGATACGCATCACGATACGATACAAATTGCGATATCCCGATTATGCGATATATCCCGATATATCGCGATATTCTACATAGTTCACCGAAAAATTTAAAAATGCATTACACATCTTAAAATCCAAGTTGTATATATGTACATCAGATGATAGTGATAATGCATTGGACAGACTGAGTCAAAACAATGTAATTCAAACTTTCCATTTTAATTATGCAACATATTTGCATGAAAAAACACACTGAAACACAATGAAAAGTGCAGTGTGTGCATTATTCTTAGATACAAAATACTCAAAATAAAATGCAGTGTCTCACCCACACTGAAATTGAAATCACAAAAATACAGTACAGCTAGGGGTGGGCAAAAATATTGATACGGCAATATATCGCGATACATACGTTGAATATCGATATCGTTTCGGGAGACTATGTATCGCGATATATTGCCGTATCAATATTTTTGCCCACCCCTAATCATGGGTAGGTTTAATCTGACCCCCCGCTCTTCTCCCTGACGCCCCGGTCCGACCTCGCCTCTCATTGCAATATATATATTACTTATTCTAATTAGGGCACGAGCACTGACAGTGTCAAAAAGTCCAAAAGTCACCAAATTTGGCATGCAAGCCAGGCCTGGCGATAAATTTGATACTTAATGGTTTGCATTAATGGGCGTGGCCTAATGGCTCAATGGCCCCCTAGAAAACTTTGTGCCTCGAGCCCCACGATACGGTTTGACGTACATGCACGAAAATTGGTACACACCTGTATCATGGCACAACTTAAAGAAAAGTCTCTTGGCGCCATGGCCCAAACCCAACAGGAAGTCGGCCATTTTGAATTAATCGTGTAATTTTGGTGCAATTTATGCCATTTCTTCGGCAATTAATACGGCCCGAACCGTAATGTGCACCCAGGTGTGTTATACATCAAAATGTGCGTCTCCATCCTGCGACGACACGCATTACTTTTCTCACTCAAAAGCGTTACCGTGGCGACAATAGATGCCAAAAAGCACGAACAAGCCCTTCATCTGATTGGTCCATATTTGATAGTTCCTACTTTCTGCCATAACTTTTGAATGGTTTGACATAAAGACTCGTAGGTGGTGTCATTGGACATGGTTTTGAGTCCTTGAACGTAGTCATTTATTGAGGTCGAGGTTGCCAGATCTGACAGGTTCCAGCCCAAATGTGATGTAAAATCCGTCACAATAATGAAAAACCAGCCCAAATCATACATTCTCTGTTAAAACCGTCAATTATTAAATGCTGAATACATTTCAAGTTTCACAACAGCACTAAACAACCAAATAAAAGTTTGGGCTCCAAACAAAGACTATAATTACATTGAGTAGATTAAAGCAAATATAATATCAGTGAGTTTATTGTTTAAGTTTATACTTTTGTCTGCAATAATGGAAACTTTTTTTGTTAATAATTTCTGCTAAATATTTACTAAAAACCAGGAAAAGCAGCCCAAATATATTTTTCATCCCAATTGGGCTGAAACTTGCCCAACCTGGCAACACAGATTTAGAACCTCCGCAGGAGATTCTCTTCAAAACACTGAAATAAACTTTTTATTGATCACTGGATAAATTCCCTCTAAAATTAAGCCCCTTAGATTGAGATTTAAGACAAATTAAGACATTTAAAGGCCTTATTAAATGGTATTTTAAGACTTTTTAAGGACCCAGCTACGTGTCAGGAAGCAGCTCGGCTCGACAGTTTAACAGTTTACTTTCACCCTGGGGAAAGTAAACCAAAACCCAGATGGGATTAAAATAACGAGCGATAATTACAGAGCGATGTAACCTTGTAACCTCGCTGCTACACGGAAACAAACCGGGATTTACCGCCTCACTACGGCTTCCAGAGTTGCAGTCAGGTGCAGCTGACGGGTTCAGGTGTGTTAACACCATATCAGGAGGGAAAGACATCAGCAACAGTCTTAGAAAACCAACAGTTGTGTTGTAAACGGGTACGAAACCATTTCCAAACTATTCAGAGTTCCCTGGTTTGCAGTGAGGAACATTATTCCCAGATGGAAAACCCTCAGGACGGTTGGGAATCTCCCCGGCAGCGTCTCAGCGGATTTACCTCCAGATCAGCCCCGGCACCAGCCCCAGTACCAACCTCTGCACCAACCTCTACACCAACCTCTGCACCAACCTCGGCACCAACCTCGGCACCAACCTCGGCACCAACCTCTGCATCAACCTCTGCACCAGCCTCTGCATCAACCTCTGCACCAACCTCTGCACCAACCTCTGTATAAACTTCTGCATCAATCTGGCCACCAATTTGGGCAACAACCTGGGAACCAACCTCTACACCAACCTCGGCACCAACCTCGGCACCAACCTCGGCACCAACCTCTACACCAACCTCTACACCAACCTCTACACCAACCTCTGCACCAACCTCGGCACCAACCTCGGCACCAACCTCTGCATCAACCTCTGCACCAACCTCTGCACCAACCTCTGTATAAACTTCTGCATCAATCTGGCCACCAATTTGGGCAACAACCTGGGAACCAACCTCTACACCAACCTCGGCACCAACCTCGGCACCAACCTCTGTATCAACCTCGGCACCAACCTCTGCACCAACCTCTGCACCAACCTCTGCACCAACCTCTGCACCAACCTCTGCACCAACCTCTGCACCAACCTCTGCACCAACCTCTGCACCAACCTCGGCACCAACCTCGGCACCAACCTCGGCACCAACCTCGGCACCAACCTCTGCACCAACCTCTGCACCAACCTCAGCACCAACCTCAGCACCAACCTCAGCACCAACCTCAGCACCAACCTCTGCACCAACTTCTGCACCAACCTCAGCACCAACCTCTGTACCAACCTCTGTACCAACCTCTGCACCAACCTCTGCACCAACCTCTGTATCAACCCCGGCACCAACCCCGGCACCAACCCCGGCACCGACCTCTGCACCAACCTCTGCACCAACCTCTACACCAACCTCTACACCAACCTCTGTATCAACCTCTTTACCAACCCCGGCACCAGGTGGCGTTGACGGTCCGTTACCTTCCTGAAGAGCCTCTGGCTGCCTCCTCCGGCAGACGTCGGGTAGTAGATGTAGACGTTGTGGTCTTCTGCACACACCGGTTTCTCCACGAAGGGTTTGGGGAAAACCTCCCCGTTCACCTCCACGTGGTCCTCCCCCTCCACCAGGTTACACTCTGCACAGGACTCAAAGTTCAGTTCCACTCAAACAACACGCATGACACACCAATGGAGAGTGTTTCATTGGAAACATTTAATTCTGTATTTTATAACGCCTAAGATCCAAAGTAAAAATCGTCAACTTCTCATCCTTGCTGGAGACAATGTGGTTCTTTAAATGCACATCATATTTTTTGGAATTGTGAAAAAATGAAATCTTTCTGGAAAGATGTAAATTCAGCTTTGACAAAAGTACTTGGATATGAGATTCCATTGACATGTGTCTTATACTTGTGTCAAATTACAAGGGTTCCTTACAGCTACTAGGAAAACCATTAAAGGAAGCTGGTATAAACCTGGATACTCTAGAAGAGTGGCTGGATATTATGAAAGAGATATGGACGATGGAAAGACTGACCCGGGTCCTGGTTTGAGGGAAGATCTATTTGAGAAGATCTGGCAAAAGTGGACATTTTATCTAGAAAAGCATAAGGATGCAGAACTTTTTTTTTTCTCTTTTCCTTTTTTGGATAGATTATTAATGTGCGAACCCACAAGTTTACGTTCGGGTTTCTCTACTTTTTATTTTTGTTTGTTTGTTTTTTGCATTTGTTTTTGCTTTTTTATTTCAGATTGCTTATTTTATTGCGTAGTGAATATACAGATGATCTTTGTAATCTGGTAAAAATGTGCAGTTGGAATAACCTGAAAATCCAATAAAGACAAAGTGACAAAAACCCCAACATGCATGAGAGCAAGTGGAGCAAAAGGAGCCCAGGAAGTGACCGGAGGTGCAACCGGAGTGTCACCAAACATCCTCTATACAGAAGATAGCGCATTACCGTTTCTGCCAATGGTGTGAAATGGTCTACACTTCCTGTCTCCTAAGTGGGCGTGGTCGCCCTCTGACCTCACTTCCTGTCTCCTAAGATGGCGTGTCCGCCCCTCTGACCTCACTTCCTGTCTCCTAAGATGGCGTGTCCGCCCCTCTGACCTCACTTCCTGTCTCCTAAGTGGGCGTGGCCGCCCCTCTGACATCACTTCCTGTCTCCTAAGTGGGCGTGGTCGCCCTCTGACCTCACTTCCTGTCTCCTAAGTGGGCGTGTCCGCCCCTCTGACCTCACTTCCTGTCTCCTAAGTGGGCGTGGCCGCCCCTCTGACATCACTTCCTGTCTCCTAAGTGGGCGTGTTGTGAACGAGATACAGTACAACTTTAATATTTGCGCCTTATTTTGGCGCTCATTTTTTTTTTTATCTGCTACTTTAATGTCTGATATCAACCTGATATCAATCATCGGATCAGTCTAATATTTTTTTTTTCCCTTCCAAAAAGACGATAATAACGATAACAGTATTATTAAGCAAAGAAGCAAGTTTTATTTAATTTTTCATTTTTTTTTTATTTTAAATTTCAGTTTATCCGATGGGAAAACGACTTTGGCAGTTCTGCAGTGACCGACGACTCTGAGGAGAGCTATGTATTATTATTATTAGGGCCCGAGCACCTTCAGTGCGAAGGCCCTATTGTATCTGTAGGAATTTTTCTTTCTTTCTTTCTTTCTTTCTTTCTTCTGACGAAAGGAGGGCCTTTTTGCCCCCCTAAACGTGCCCAAAAAGTCACCAAATTTTGCATGCAAGTCAGGCCTGGCGAAAAATTTGATATTTAATGGTTTACATTAATGGGCGTGGCAAAATGGCTCAACAGCGCCCCCTTGAAAACTTTGTGCCTCAAGCCCCACGATACGGTTTGACGTACATGCACGGAAATCGCTACACACCTGTATCAGTACACAACTTAAAGAAAAGTCTCTTGGCGACATGGCCGAAACCGAACAGGAAGTCAGCCATTTTGAATTAATCGTGTCACTTTGGCGCAATTTATGCCATTCCTTCGGCAGTTAATACGGCCCGAACCGTAACGTGCACCCAGGTGTGTTATACATCAAAATGTGCGTCTCCATCCTGCGACAACACGCATTACTTTTCTCTTTCAAAAGCGTTACCGTGGCGACGCTAGACGCCAAAAAGCGCGCCCACCCTTCATCTGGTTGGTTCAGACAGAAAAAACTTTGCACCTCAAGCCCCATAATACGGTTTGACGTACATGAACGAAAATCGGTACACTTCTTTATCATGTCTTTACTTAAAGAAAAGTCTCTTGGCGCCATGGCCGAAACCGAACAGGAAGTCGGCCATTTTGAACATTCTGAATTAATCGCGTAATTTTGGAGCAATATGAGCCATTCCTTCGAGAATTAATACGGCCCGAACCGTAACGTGAACCCAGGTGTGTTATACATCAAAATGTGCGTCTCCATCCTGCGACTACACGCATTACTTTTCTCTTTCAAAAGTGTTACCGTGGCGACGCTAGATGCCATAAGGCGCGCCCCCCCTTCATCTGATTGGTCCATATTTGATAGTTCCCCAAAAGTCACCAAATTTTGCATGCAAGGCAGGCCTGGCGATAAATTTGATATTTCATGGTTTGCATTAATGGGCGTGGCAAAATGGCTCAACAGCGCCCCCCGGAAAACTTTGTGCCTCGAGCCCCACAATACGATTTGACGTACATGCACGAAAATCGCTACACACCTGTATCATGTCGCAACTTAAGGAAAAGTCTCTTGGCACCGTGGCCGAAACCGAACAGGAAGTCAGCCATTTTTAATTAATTGTGTAATTTTGGCGCAATTTATGCCATTCCTTCCGCAGTTAATACGGCCCGAACCGTAACGTGCACCCAGGTGTGTTATACATCAAAATGTGCGTCTCCATCTTGCGACTACACGCATTACTTTTCTCAGTCAAAAGTGTTACCGTGGCGACGCTAGATGCCAAAAGGCGCGCCTCCCCTTCATCTGATTGGTCCATATTTGATAATTCTCCAAAAGTCACAAAATTTTGCATGCAAGCCAGGCCTGGCGATATATTTGATATTTCATGGTTTGCATTAATGGGCGTTGCCTAACGGCTCAAC
Organism: Cololabis saira; assembly: GCF_033807715.1. Classification (NCBI taxonomy): domain Eukaryota; kingdom Metazoa; phylum Chordata; class Actinopteri; order Beloniformes; family Belonidae; genus Cololabis; species Cololabis saira. The sequence continues at coordinate 2,435,765 of NC_084591.1, forward strand.
AGCGCCCCCTAGAATACTTTTCTCTGCCATAACTTTTGAAAGGTTTGACATAATGAGTCGTGGGTGGTGTCATCGGACTCGGTATTGAGTCCTTGACCATAATTGGTGAAAATTAGCCCCGCCCCTTCTTCTGATTGGTTGTCCCGGTTTTCTGCCATAACTTTTGAATGGTTTGACATAGAGAGTCGTGGGTGGTGTCATCAGATTATGCATGGAGTCCTTAACCTTCTTTGGCCTGAATTAGCCCCGCCCTTTCTTCTGATTGGTTGTCCCTTTTTTCTGCTATAACTTTTGAATGGTTTGACATAGAGAGTCGTGGGTGGTGTCAGGGGACTCTGTAATGAGTCCTTGAGCTTCTTTGGCCTTAATTAGCCCCGCCCCTTCTTCTGATTGGTTGTCTCGATTTTCTGCTATAACTTTTGAATTGTTTGACATAGAGAGTCGTGGGTGGTGTCATCAGATTCTGTATGGAGTCCTTGAGCTTCTTTGACCTTAATTAGCCCCGCCCCTTCTTCTGATTGGTTGTCCCGATTTTGTGCTATAACTTTTGAATGGTTTGACATAGGAAGTCGTGGGTGGTGTCTTTTCTGATATGCTTATGGGGGGCGGTGGCCGTGAGTGCGAGGGCCCGTTTATCGCTGCTTGCAGCTTTAATTATTATTATTATTATTATTATTATTATTATTATTATTATTATAATATCATATTATTAGCTATGAGAGCCATCCTAATGTGTCGGTCTGAAAATGTCCATTTTGGTGTCAGAATGTTCAGAAGGTTTGTGGCTTTTGAAAAATGGGTCCCATATTTACTTAGGTTACTATGGGGCGAAGGAATTGGTAATAATCTGTGCTCACGTTCACTTTTCCCATAGGACTCAATAGACTCAGGAGCTGCTTCCTGTCTCCTAAAGGGGCGGGGCTAGGGGAGGGGGCGGGGCAGTCACGTGACACAGATACAGGAAACACCACCGTAGTGCGCTGTAGAGTTTATGGAACGTCTCTGGCGTCACCTTCAGGCTTGTCCGGGTCCCGGTTCAGCACGGCGTAGCGAGGCAGGTCGATTCCCTCCTCCTGAAGGATCCGGTAAACTTCCCTCCTGAGAACCAGAAACCGTCACTGTCAACCAGACACAACTCACAGCCACGCCACTGAAAGAGGCATATCTCTCGATGTATATTTGGAGCAGGAAATGAAACAAAGTGCTAACATAAATCTGTTTAAAAAGAGATACAAAGAATTATTTATAAACAGGTATATGGAAGAGGAAATGGAAACTCGTCATCCCTCCCAGAATCCTTCCCTCAGCGTTCACCCCTGCGGGCTCAGGTGGAGCCAGCGCTGTCGTCCTACCTGTCCTGGATGAAGTACTGCATGTTGAGGTCGTTGATGAGCAGCGGGTTCCTGAGCTCGGCGTATTCCACCGCTTTGTCCAGAGGGAAGCCTGGAGGAAACCAACAAACACAGACTAGTGATCCGGAAAGAGCTTTTGTTAATACGTTTCTTGGAGTGGTTATTGACCATAAGCCGTGGTGGAAGCCCCTAATGATGACCGGATAAATTCCCAGTAAAATTAAAATTCAAAATTAAGACCCTTGGATGGAGATTTAAGACAAATTAAGACATGTTAAAGGCCTCATTTAAAGGAGCTTGCGGCTGCTTTTTAAAAATGAGACTCTCTATCGCCACCCTCACCACGGCGGCCGTTGGGGTACTGCAGCCAACAGTGAAGCCGGCACGGGAGCGCGCACAGACCCCTCACAGCACTGAGTTGTTAACGGTGATAGAGACGTGTGCAAAACCTCGTCAATCATGTCAAGCGACGAAGTAAGTAACTAACAATGTTCATTTTAGTCTAACTTTATTTCCTTGACAACATTAGGATATTTATTTAGCAAAATGACGGTTGTAATGTAAGTTTACCTTTCACTGGCCAAATGGTGAGTAAAACATTTCACGAGCCAATAAGCCTTATTGTTTTGTTACTGATGAGTGAAGCTTACTTTCCTCCTCTGGTTGTATTTTACGAGCATTTAGCTTTGTGTCTGCAGCCAAATTCAGACTTTGCTAATTGCCAACATAGTTAGTACAATGCTTGCTAAAAAGCTGATGAGTAATATAATGAGGTAAGTTTGCAGTAACCTGCAAACAAGTCACCTTTTGGGTACATTCATTTTTTTTGTCAACAGGCTAGGTAGTAGAAGTGAATGAAGAGGGTTTTAGTTTTGTACGTTGTCACCTTTTTCACTTTGCAGGCTGAACTATCATGAAACAGCATCCAATGTGTGATGTCTCATTTATTGTGTCAAGTTACTGAGATAATTTGTGAAACCATTTCCATCATATGACAATATGAATGCTATCAATAGCACTGCACCATGACAACGTAAATACAAGAAAGAGAAAAATGTCAATGTTGAATCTGAATAAAAATTACATCAAATAAAGTCATAACATTCCTTTGCGGATAATACATATGTTCTTATTGTTCTTATGTTTCAGGATTTTGATTCGAGCTTCGAGCTGCCAGCTTAGCTGAGATGCAGGTTGGTTATAGCTATTATTTATAATAATCTTGTTACATGAATGAGTCTAGGAGCACACATACTTGAAATATTAATCTATCTCTGTAAATCTATTTCCTTGATCAATTTCTAGACGGCTTTACAGCATCTGAGCCAGGAGGAGAGGGATGTCCTCCTTCAGTCGGTGGTGACTCGTCTTCCAGGGGTGATGCTGGACATCCTCGAGTTCCGGCACCAGACACCAGGACCACATCATCCAGACACAGGGCAGCCTGCGTGGTGCACCTGCTTGAACTGCCGACGCATGCCAACACAGTTGGAAAACCTGTGCTGTCGGCAGGCTCCAGACCAGTGTCTGAGCAGGAGTGCCCACCTGGAGCTGTACTGTCTGGATGAGAGTATGCTGCGTCTGGTGAGGATGACGTGGAACGACATCTTCGCTCTGGAGGACAGTCAAGAAGTGGGCAGTGACAATCGAGAGTTTCGGTTCGCTGCCTACCGGCAATTCACCATCTGGCAACATGGGCGTCTGGGAGGAGGCAACCGGAGACCAATACCAAGCTGCTGTGTCCTTAGAATCAGGGCTAAATTTCCCGACCCATTTGGGCAGTACACGGGATACAAGGAAGCCCCATTTAGGGTGGCTGACTAAAAGATAAAACAGTTATGTGCAATATATATTTTTTATTTTCATTATTTATTGGAAATGCACGTTGTTGAATTTTTTTTTATTATTTATTTATATGTTCATAATAAAAAAATGTGTGGAAGATAATACTGTCTTGTCTTCTCCCTTTCTTGCTTCATGTAGCTGAGGCCTTTATGGAGAGAAGAGAACAGTAGCGTTAGAACATAACAAAAATGCCTCATAATCTAATCTGGTGATTGTTATTTTCAATAACCTTGGGATATCAGATATAAATAATTGCTTGGTGCAAATAATTTTACCATTAGAAATGGAAGTTCCTGACTTGAAAATGAATTAGCAGTGTATTACAAATGGTGATAGTGAGCAGAAGATTTCAAAGAGGTATTGTTTGACCTGAGCTCCACAACAACAACAATTATTTTCAGACAGGAACATGTGCATGGAGTGCTGCTTGGGTATTGCCAAAAAGTGTATCCCTCAGGTGCTCTTCATTCGGGGAGATCCATAAAATGTTGTAGACAGAAAACTGAGGCACTTCTGAGGGTAAGGTTAATTAAAATGCTTCTATTGGTGCATGGCTAATCTATTAAAAGCGTGTCTACGCGTTTCAGCCAAACTGGCCTTCGTCAGGACAGAAGTGAAAAAAGAAAGAAAGAAGAAGAAGTTTTCACTTCTGTCCTGACAAAGGCCAGTTTGGCTGAAACAGGTAGACACGCTTTTAATAGATTAGCCATGCACCAATAAAAGCATTTTAATTAATCTTACCCTCAGAAGTGCCTCAGTTCTCTGTCTACAACAACAATTATTTGAAATGTGTGATGTAGGTGAACGACATACCTGTCCTCTGCGAACTTGGGTCTGGACCAGTTCTGCTGTTGGGGGGGGGACAACTCCCGCAAGATTTCCAAGGCGCCTTGGGTCATCCTGTGACAGTTTGGCTCTCCTTGGGAGCCCCCCTCCATCCATACGTTTCCTCAGGATGCAACACTGCAGCTCAGGGATGTAGCTGTAGTCTTTTGCTACCTTTACCGCTTGGACACGGTAATTGCGTGACTTCTTGCTGTAGAGTCTCCTAAATCTAAAAGACAACAATATTAAGATTTACAACATGTCTCCCTCTCTCCCCTACCTTTGTTGGTAAATGGTTGTCAAACAATACTTCAACCAAATAATTTATGTACTATTATTCAGTTGTCCTGTACATCAATAAAATGTAAGACTTACGATAACTCATTATTCCGGTCAATGTAATCTGGTCGGTGATTGTGGTGGTTGTAATCTAAAGCAGCGAGAAGACACCTTGCTTCATAAACCGGAGGAGAGAAGGCAAACCTGTGTGTGCGTGGAGTGGGAGGAGACAACAGAAGTAATATAAGTTCAACCAAATAAATTCTTCCATCCTCTTGGGCATAAGGCTCGCTTGTCACATGTCTTTTCATTTGTATGGGACCAGGATAAATCAATAATTTCAAATCAGTAATTATAATAAAGACTGAATAAATCATCACAAAATCAAATTACCTTTTTCCAGCATACATCAAGATGCAGTTCTGGAAACTCTCCAGTTCTGAAGTTGACCTGTAATGTAAAACAAAGCTAAAACTTTAGAAGATTATTGTTATAATTCCATCTTTTTATGATTTGTAATGTGTCAGGTTTCATACTGATACTATAGCTGTTCTGCTAATATAAAAAATCTTATTAATTTACTGTTGTATTGGAACCATTTACATCCAGTTCTATTCTGTAATCAAAAAAACAAAATATAAACATGAATGTGCAATAAAGTAGACATTGGAGATGAAAAGATGTGGAGATTTGTTGAATTTTTCAACTCACACACTGTTGAGCAAGTTGTTCGCTCGTTCCTCATCCAGTATAATAGCATCCACTGCAAGATCCATGGATTTGAAACTACAGACAACACATGTATGTTCATAAAGATTATTACTGGTATCGTTACTACAAAGCAAAAATGGAGCAAAATCCATCTCCCCTAAACTCACTCAACGAATACCACAAACCTGCCCTGGATTATAAATAAAATAAATAAATAAATAAATAAATAAATGTACTATAACATTTGTCATGAACACATTTACCTTTCTTCCAAAGGATCCAAAGCTTGGTCCTCACTCATTGCCTCCCTGTCAAGACAATGTCAAGAATGTAATCAGTGATGTTTGTGTAGTTGTCAAGTGTGGCTAAATACATGATTACTATGTAATGTAATATCAGCACTTTATGCTGTTTTAGTCATTTTTTTTCAATGTTTTGTCTAACTAAAAACATACTCTCATACCCTCAGACACAGGTTCAATTGGAGATAACCGATGACAGAGTTTAGCAGCTTTTCCCTTGCTGGGTGTTGAGACTTTCCTCTCCATACTTCCCAGAGTAGCTGCTTCAGGGGGGTCCTTCTTCTTATATCTTAAAAAAAACAACATTTTACACTCTTAGTCAGACCGCATATGTAAACAAGCTGGCTGTAACTAATGCTGCGTTCCATTTGTCCTCGGAAGTCAGAATTTCCCAGTTCCCAGTCGGAATTTTCAACTGGAACGCCCCTCGAAGTGGGATTTCCTACTGGGAAAGTGGGAGAGTCTTCACCACCCCCGAGTTACCATTCCAAGATGGCTGCCATTCCCAGTTCCCAGTTCCGATCTCCGAAGTAAATGGAACGCGGCATTAGCTACCTTTGTGTCTTTCATTTTCGGTCAGAACAAACATGGCTAAATACTTTTGCCTGCAAAAACAAAAACTATAATGATGATGATGATGATGAACCGAGTCTTGTGCAATACAAAATACGGAGAAAGACCGGAGAATGAATAGTGAATGAACGGAGCGATGAATAAATGAATGTATGGAAACTGAGCTTTTTGCCATTACGGTTGATATAGTGTGAGAGGCTTGGGGTTGATATGTGTAAGCGGCTAATGTTACTACACAACAACAAACAAGTATGCTCCACAGCTGTGGACTAAGTTACTTCTTTGCGGCTAACGCTACTTAGCACGTTAGGCCACTCCGACTCCTTGGTAATCTCATGTGATTTTCAAATCAAGCTCTAAATATGACTTACAATGTTATCTTACCTGGTCAGTAGGAAATGAGCCATGTCAGCATCTGTTTTCAGTCCCAGTTCAAGTTGAAGCTGCCTCCACGACTCAAACGCGTATCCAATGTTTACTCGTTTGCTTATCCGTGTTAACTCGTAATTTCTTTTCGACTCGCGACTTGTCTCTGATAAAGGCTTCGTTTTCTTCTTGGTAGCACTTTTTAGTGGGCTTTGAGTGGCGCTGGGTCGTTTGCCGGCTGTGGAAGAATCCATGTCTACCCAAACAGAAGTTTGGATCCACCGCGCTCCTCTTCTTCCTGAATCTAAGCCCAGCGCCGTCGAGAACGCGCATACAGCATCATGTCACGTCACATCCGCAGCCCAGCGCGGGAAAATCGGGACCGACTTGCAGCACATTTTGAAAAAAAAAAAAACAGCCCCAAGCTCCTTTAAGAAAATGGAATTTAAGACTTTTTAAGACTTTACAGATTCGGTTAAAATCCAACCAGTCATCAATCAATCAATCAAGTACCTTATTTGTCCCCAAGGGGGCGATTAGTTTCGCGACAGGAGAAGCACACAATGTTAAATATACATAATAAATTACAATAGTAGAATAGACCTGAGCTTGAGAGTGAAGGCTTTTTCACCCACTACCTTTTACTTCCGGTATTTAAAGGAACAATATCGGAGGAACAAAGGAGAGTTTGTATCTGTTAGTCTGAGCAGTAACTGATGTAGAAACTGAAACTGTTTATTCAGGGATGTGAGAATCAAACAACATGGAGTTCTTGATCAGCTGTTTGTTATAAAGATCTTGTAACGTTTGTTGAGCCGACCCGATTATTTTACTGCTTAGACTGACAACCTTATTGAGCAGATTTCTGTCTTTGACCTTCAAGGATTGAAACCAACAAATGAAAGAAAAGGTGATGACAGATTCGATGAAAGAACGATAAAACATAGACATCAGGGAATAATCCACCTGGTATTTAGAAAGTTTTCTGAGACAAAAAAGGCGCTGCTGCTGCTTTTCTTATTTATTGAGTCTGAATTTTTTCCAAATGACAGTTTGTTGTCAATAATAGTGCCTAAATATTTATAAGACTCAACAATTTCAACTTCTTCACCCTCAATCACTTTTCTTACAGGAGAAGCTGCACGCGTCTGAAATCCATACACAAATCCGTTGTCTTTAAGACATTCAAAGATAAAAAAGATTTCTTGTACGATTTATAGTATACTTATACGATAAGTATTCAAACACAGGACCGTCTCAGTACTTTTCAGCAGGCTCACTAGAACAGTGTCATCTGCAAACTTCAGTATGTGTCATTTGTAGACCTGTGTTGAAAAAAATCGATTTCCCAATTCTAAATCGATTCTCATATTATTTCCTAAAAATCGATTCATATGTCTAAAGATCGATTATTTTAAAAATTTTTGGCGTTTTTTTCTTTTCTTTTTTTTTTTCTTTTATTTATTTGTGTATTTTTTTTTCATCATTACATTATAACTTTTGGTTATTTTTTTGTTTATCCCCAAAAAAGGAATGTTTTGTTGGACACGAGAATAACTGGTGTTTTTGCCTTTAAATATGTTTAAAGGTATGAAAACATTAAAGTGTTATAATTGCATAAATTATCTATATTTCATTACTTTATAAACTGTCTTGGGGTCACATTTGCAAAAAATGCTGAAAACCAAATGCTCAAAAATTAAAAACCAAAATAGACCGAAAATGGAACAAATAAAAACGGAATGTGGGAAAAACTAAAACTGATTTCCTCCGTCTCTGTTTCCTCCTGGATCTGTTTGATAATTCTGACCCACGATGTTTCTGTTTCAGTTCTATCAGCATTCTGGGAGCTGATTGGTCCTTACAGCATCATTAGCTGCAATACTTGCTGTTGAATCTCAATATAATACTAGTATTAATATGTTGCAGAACTACAGTCATATCATTCATGCAACAGCTCAAAAAACAGTTTTAATAACACTAACCTAAATCAATATCGGATCGAATTGGATGGAATCAAATCTTGATAATTGATTCTGAATCTTAAGAATCGGAATCAAATCAATTCTTGACATTTGAATGGATCCCCAGCCCTGGTCATTTGTATACAGTGTGTACAACAGAGGAGAAAGGTGAACCAGTAGATGTTACAGATAAGTCAGAGAGCTGCCCATTTACTCTGACTTAGACACATTTAGTCAAGTTCCTCTAATGAAGTGAAGTGTGAGTTCAGGACTGAGTCAGAGGACGTTACGGTCACATGACTTCCTGTCCGCCGTAAACGGTCACATGACTTCCTGTCCGCCGTAAACGGCTGCTGCTGGAAAACGAAAGCAGCCGCGGCCGGGAAGGGCTGACCGTCTTTACCGTCAGACAAGAACAAAAACAGCACTTATACCATAATCACTACGTATCAAAGCTTCTCTTCCAAGTTCTCATTTTCAGGATCCAGACGTGTCAAATCTCCCGTTTTGGCTGGAAAACAATATTTTACCCTCTTTCCCGCCGTCCTCCTGTATTAGTCATTTCCTGTTTTATAATATATTTAATTTATTCTTTATATCATTCAAAATGTGGAGTGTGGAAACACTATGAACTGGAAAGCGAAGGCAGCCCAACAGCCAAATGCAATGTTTGCCAGGCGGACATTTGGAGAAACAAACAGGTCTTCGTTCAATACGACGAACCTTATTCCACACCTGACGACCTAGCTAGCATGAAGACCTAGCATGAAGACCTAGCATGAAGACCTAGCATGAAGACCTAGCATGAAAAGACGTACAGCGAGTATGTCGCCGCAACCAAGACAGCCGACACTCAAAGAAAGTTTTAAAAAGAAAGAAAAGCTGTTGGAGAAAAGTGACCGGGCCAAAACTATAACAGCCGCCATAGCTGAACTCATCGTGTTGGATGAGCAGCCGCTCATTGATTAGGGCCCGAGCACTGACAGTGCTAGGGCCCTGTTGTATCTGGAGGAATTTTTTTTCCGATGAAATGAGGGCCTTCTTTCCCCCTAAACGTGCCCAAAAAGTCCCCAAATTTTGCACCAAGCCAGGCCTGGTGATAAATGTGATATTTAATGGTTTGCATTAATGGGCGTGGCCTAACGGCTCAACAGCGCCCCCTAGAAAACTTTGTGGCTCAAGCCCCACAATACGGTTTGACGTACATGCACGAAAATCGGTACACACCTGTATCATGTCACAACTTAAAGAAAAGTCTCTTGGAGCCATGGCCCAAACCCAACAGGAAGTCGGCCATCTTGAATTAATCGTGTAATTTTGCAAGTCATCTTTTTATTCGCCGTATCGAGGCTAAAATGCTCCCAAACTTTCAAAGTTTTATTACCCGCAGCTGCAGAGCCGCTATCGTGCATGCGCGACTCTCGGCAGAGATTGTATTGAAGTGAGACTAGGCCTGTGTTGAAAAGATCGATTCTGCGATTTTAAATCGATTCTCATATTAATTCCTAAAAATCGATTCATATGTTTAAAGATCGATTTAAAAAAAAAAAAAAAAAAATGTTCATCATTACATTACAACTTTTGGTACTTTTTTGTTTATGCCGTAAAAAAGGAATGTTTTGTTGGACACCAGAATAACTGGTGCCATGTTTTTGCCTTTAAATATGTTTAAAGGTATGAAAACATTAAAGTGTTCAGTTATAATTGCATAAATTGTCTATATTTCATTACTTTATATACTGTCTTGGAGTTACATTTGCAAAAAATGCTAAAAACCAAATGCTCAAAAATTAAAAACCAAAATAGACCGAAAATGGAACAAATAAAAATGGAATGTCGGAAAAAATAAAAGCGATTTCATCCGTCTCTGTTTCCTCCCTGGATCTGTTTGGTAATTCTGACCCACGATGTTTCTGAAAGCAGTTCTATCAGCATTCTGGGAGCTGATTGGTGACAATATTCCACAATGGAATTCATCGTCGACAATTTTGATTATGGATCTTTATCGACAACGTGAACGAATGGTTGCAGCCCTGAACAGAAGCGGCGTTACCTTTGGAGTGGAAGGAGATGAGGCAGTCGCAGAGCGGCCAGCGCTCCACCGGCTCCTCCAGCACCACCTCCTCCGGGAACACCACCACGTCCAGGTAGTCGAACTTGCAGAGCCGCTCCAGGATCTCCGTCATGGGCTTGGACTTGGACTTCTTCATCATGGCGCAGATGCCCACCACGATCTGCCGCTCCGACGGCTGCGGGGGACCACAGGGTCAAAGGTCAAGCCCACAGAAACATGCATTGATTTTCCCATGATGCCGTGCAACGAGGACCTTGTGTTTGAACATGTGCCTTAACAGGGTGTCTGCAGGTTTGACCAAGTGAAATTTTAGACAGTTTAATACCATTTTCAAACAAAATTTTAAGACCAAAAAGACACTTTGAACCCAGTGTAATTGTAACAGCGTAACAATGTGAAACATAAGCTCACTTTTTCAGCCCAAACAATGTATTTATGTATATGCAGAGTGCGAAATACGGGGGGGTTCGGGGGGGTCGGACCTCCCCGATTAACCCTTGAGCCCCCCTGAAGGACTCAAATGCCAAATTTAGGGGGGGTCTCAATGTTAATAAATTAGGCTATATAATATAATATGATAATTTGATTGTCATTAATGGTCAATTAAATATGTTTAAGAGATCGCCATATCAAGTATTCACAATTCAAAACTTTTATTGGTTTAACACAAGTCCTGCACCTTTATGTATGCAAATTAGCCATGTGCGTCAGCACAGCGCAACAAGGCTTTTCCGCAGTTAATAACACGGACAGCCAGGCGCGCAACAGGTTGCGCGAAGAAAGCCTGTCTGCACTCCTGTTTGTGACCTCCACGGACCTCCTCTGGACAAACTCGACCCGGTTCCATTTGTCAGAAGCTGGATTAAAGCAGGACATCGCCTCTCTTCTTCCTGGAATGGAAACCAGGACGGAAAGCACAAGTCGAGAAATGTCCCACCCCTCCTCCCCCCCGGCAAAAAAAAACCAAACAAAAAAAAAAAACTGGGTTTGTATGTGTATATATATGTATGTCTATGCGTATATATATTAAATATAGTAACAATGCACCTATATATGCGTTAGGTTTTTACCAGCATGGTATTAACCATTAATATGCGTGCAGACAAGGTAAAATTAAAAAAAAAAAGAGAAAAGGCACATTTGGTCTATTTTAACTTAAGGTAAGAGGCCAGCCTGCTTAATATGGCCTGAACCCACCTGAGAGCTAATATTTTTTTTTAATTTTTGTTATTATTATTTTGCGTTATGGCCTGTTGTGAATGTGATTTATGTGTAAGCTGCGTGAACTCACCTGTTGAGAGCCATCATATTTTTTTTTAATTTTGCGTGATGACCTGTTATGAGTGGAATTTGTGAATGTGTTCACATGTTTTAACACAGCTGCAGCTGTGTTAAAACATAATTTCCTGGATGGTTACATAACGTTAAATAATCAGTCATCAATGTGCAGGCTGAGGATCTGTTTAAGTGCACTGATTGCACGTCTCCGATAGTGGCATTTGTTGTTATTTCTGTTATTTGAATGCACAATTCATTTTCATTGTATTTTTTTTTATTTATCTAAAAAAATACATTAGCCTATTTTATTTGTTTATTTGTTTCTGCAAGACATTGGCTGTGCGCCAGTGTCTTGTCTGGTATTTATTCATTAAGTGCACCAGTGTGGTGCCAATTAATGTCTTTTATTTATTTTAATCATCAGATTTAATTTGTAAATAATATTCTACATCGTAATGCACAATTTTGCCTCATGTTAGTAAAACAACGTCTAAAATGGTTAAAAGTGTGCGTGTATTTGTTATAGGCTATAGAAGGCTGATTGTATTGGTTTATTGTATAGGGCCACACTGTTTAAAAAAAAAAAAAAAAACTCGTGTTAAGGACCCCCCCGAATATGGATGGGTATTTCGCACACTGTGTATATGTAATATGTAAGGTAATTTTACAAAGTAAAATCCACCAAAATCATGAAAAACCAGCCCGGATCAAACATTCTTTATGTTAAAACTATCAATTATTAAATGGGTAATTGATTTCAAGTCATAAGCAAATGAAGCTTCACAACGCCAGTAAATAGCCAAAAAAGTTCAGGCTCCGTCCGAACAAAAACTACAATTGAACTGAGTAGATTAAAGCAAATATAATATCAGTGAGTTTATTGTGTAAGTTTCTACTTTTCTCTGCCATAATAAACATGCCATAAACTTTTTTGTTAATAATTTCTCCTAAATATTTGGTAAAAACGAGGAAAAGCAGCCCAGATTTTATCTTTTATCAACAATCCAGTCCTGTATTTTTCAGCCCAATTGGGCTGAAACCTGCCCAACCTGGCAACCCTGACTGAGGCGTCTAATAACTGGTAAACAAGACCCTTGGATGGAGATTTAAGACAAATTAAGACATATAAAAGGCCTTATTTCTTCATCATGGCACAGACGAAGATCTGCCGCTCCGACGGCTGCGGGGGACCAGAGGGTCAAAGGTCAAGCCCACAGAAACATTCACGTCCCAGGACCGTTAGCAGCTTCTCACGGTGGTGAATCCCTGAAAACACGAGGGCCGGCCGTCTCCAGCAGGTTTGTTGTGTGTTGGAACATTTGCTCTTTGTTTTGGGAGAAATAAAGAACCTGCTGGTGTTTCCACTTCCTGGAGCTGCTGGTGGTTCACGTAGACCCGTCTGCTTTGGTTGGTGGTAGCGCACTCTCCTCTAGATACGGTACGTGGTGCAAGTTCCTCTCTAGACCTTCGTACGGGTGGAAACCACCCCGTACTTCTCTGGACCCCGGTACAGCGTGGAAACCACCTTCTCTAGACCCCGGTACGTGGTGCAAGTTCCTCTCTAGACCCCGGTACGGGTTTGAACCAACCCCGTTCCTCTCTAGACCCCGGTACGGGTTGGAACCAAAAAAAAATGAATGAAAATCATCCGGTGCGAAGAGAAATATGTATCCACTCGCATTTTACATGTATCCACTCGCAAAAAGTGTGAAAATCAATATGAATGTCTCTTAACTTACATCAGCCTTTCTCAACCGGGGTGTCGCGGCACCCTGGGGTGTCGTCAAAAAATTACCTATTCTGACATTTCATATATAAATACCTTATTTTCGCGACCATACAGGCGCCGTGTGGAAAGACGCACCCTCAATTTTGTGTCATTTCTGTATTTAAAACACACACACGGCACACCGAACGTAAAGGTGCCGTCTACACACACACACGCACGCTCGCGCACCGCAGAACACACACACAAGCACACAAGTGTGCGTATTTAAAAATAGAGTGGGAGCAAAACTTTGTTTGATTGTACTTTATTTCAGTTTTTACATTAATCAAACCCATCGAAGTCTCATCCTCTGTTTCTGCATTAAAGAGCTCTGCTAAATCAGCTGTGCCAGTCCCAATTTCCTCGCTGTCAGAGTCTCTTTCCGTGCCGCGCGGCGCCTCGGAAATACCGGCTTTTGCGAAAGCTCGCAAAATAATCCCAGCAGACACGTTAGCCCACGCGTCAACAATACATCTGCAAACTGTGGCATAACTTGCCCGGCGCTGCTTTCCACTCCTGGAGAAACTGTGTTCTCCCTCAGTCATCCATCGCTCCCACACCGCTAGCAGCCTTAAGGCTACCCGGTACGGGATTGAACCGACCCCGTTCCTCTCTGGACCCCGGTACAGGTGGAAACCCCCAGGTTCCTCTCTAGACCCCGGTACCTTCCAGTACTGTTTCTTAATGCTTTACACCGTGCTTATCTCTATTAAACTCCTGGGGAAGATCCGGTTCTCTCTTTCACTCAAAGAAGTCTCTAACCCGGTCGTAATCCTCAGGTCCATGTTCCCTCTTCAGTTTTTGAAAACGTTTAATTTGGCCCTGGTCAGTTTTTGTGCATATTGCTGTAATTGCGTGTCCAGTGTTCGTTACTATCACCAACCCCTAACTTTAATGTAATCTCAGTCTAAGACGCCACCAGTAGTAAAACTACAGTTTTTTTGTTTGAACAAGTTGTTTTTACTAATACTATTCATGATCATAACACTAGAGTGTCCAGTAATGGATCTGCTTGTGTTGCCTCGTTCAAAAACAAATGCTTTACAACGTTCTTTTATCTACAGGTCAATGTCTCTCTGGAATGATCTACTTCAGTATCTCACCTGTATTTACAGTAAATCCATTCTTAAATTCTATTTAAGACAGTAATTTTATCTGTTTGGTGTGTTGTGGATATGATTTATTTTAGAAGACGGGTTTGTCTATTATCTATTGTACAGTATGTATTGTTTTTTTTTGCTATTTTCGGCCGAACAATTTCGGTTACCGAACATTCGGTGCATAACTAGTTATTAGGAATGGGTGATATTTTACCGTTCACGATAAACCGTCAAAAAAATTCCCCACGGTAAGAATTTGTATCTCACGGTAAAAATGATAAATTCCTGTTGACGTTTTTGTGTAAAACTGATTTATGGTTCTGTGTTAAATCCACGCACAACGTACGTGAAGGAAGGAAGGAAGGAAGGAAGGAAGGAAGGAAGGAAGGAAGGAAGGAAGGAAGGAAGGAAGGAAGGAAGGAAGGAAGGAAGGAAGGAAGGAAGGAAATGAGCCAGAAAGAAAGAAACAAAAAAAAAGAAAGAAAGAAAGAAAGAAAGAAAGAAAGAAAGAAAGAAAGAAAGAAAGAAAGAAAGAAAGAAAGAAAGAAAGAAAGAAAGAAAGAAAGAAAGAAAGAAAGAAAGAAAGAAAGAAAGAAAGAAAGAAAGATAAATTTCCATTGATACGTGTTTGTGTAACAAACATGGCGGATCTGAGTCGTTACAGTTTTACTAATGTAATTGGTGTAGTTTAGTATTTAGTATTATTTTAGAGCATTGATTTGGCTCCAAAGACTGAATGTGGTGATAGATTTATAGTTACAAAGGTGGAGTTGAATTGGTATTTTTTTTATCATCATTTTTATCATTATGGAGATAAATGCCAGAAATGATGGTGATACATGTTTCAGTCCGTCCCGACTAGTTCTATCAGAAACCAGAGCGGCGTGTCGGAGCAGGTCGGAGCGTGCACCTACCGACGCGTCGTCCGGGTCCTCCATGTCCTCCGGGAACCTGTCGCTCTTCATTCCAGCCTCCGTCTGGCCCATGTCCTTCTCATCATCAGAGCCAACCACGAACCGAGGAATGTTTCCGTGACTCCACCCCCGTCCTGGTCCTGGTCCTGGTGCTGGTCCTGGTCCTGGTGCTGGTCCTGGTCCTGGTGCTGGTGCTGGTCCTGGTCCTGGTCCTGGTCCTGGTCCTGGTCCGGACATCACCGTTGCCGCGGCGACATGGCGGCTCCGGGAGGCCCCGCCCAGCGGGAGGTGGAGGGAAAGGCCAGGCGGTGCAGCGACGGCTCTGCTGGACTTCCTGGAGGAAAAACAGTCCCGCGTCTTCTCCCGGGTCAAAGGTCACACACTCGTGCTGCTCTGGATCTGCAACATAAAAACGTCAGAGGTTCAGATCAGCAGCCGGGACGAGAACTGATTAGGCCTATGTTGAAAAAATCGATTTCCCAATTCTAAATCAATTCTCATATTAATTCCTAAAAATCGATTCATATGTCTAAAGATCGATTTTTTTAAATTTTTAAATTTTTTTATTTTTGGGGGGATTTTTTTTATAAATAATTATTTATGTATTTTTTTTTCTTTCATCATTACATTACAACTTTTGATTATTTTTTGTTCATCCCCAAAAAAGGAATGTTTTGTTGGACACGAGAATAACTGGTACCATGTTTTTACCTTTAAATATGTTTAAAGGTGTGAAAACATTAAAGTGTTAGGTTATAATTGCATAAATTGTCTATATTCCATTACTTTATATTAGGGCTGCACGATTCTGGAGAAAATGAGAATCACGATGTTTTTGCTTAGAATTGAGATCACGATTCTCTCACGATTTTTTTCCAATATAAAATTTATTGCACTTATTACTTTAACTTTGCAACAGCTGAACAAAAATATAATAACAATAAACATCTCTTGTCTTCTTTACACAAACCTTTGAATAATTTAAACAATAATAACAATTTTGAACAATATTTGTTCCTCCCTGAGTTGAACACCCTTTCAGAAAGGGGACTTGTAACAGATCCTGTAGTTCTGAGGCAACACATTATTCCTCTGCCTGCTTTTTGCTGTAACAGCTGACATTGAACATAAAAACAATAAACATCTCTCTTGTCTTTAAATAATTTTAACAATAACAATTTTAACAATATTTATGTGCAATATGTGTCAGGTGATGAGAAAGGTAGATGTTTCTCCAAATGTAATCCACAATCATTAACAAAATATAACAAACATGACAACATGATAGTTGACCATGACAGGACTACAACAACCTAGAACATAGGCCTAGTCCTTTTTTTATGCAGCATCTTTAAAAAAAAAAAAAAAAAAAAAAAAAAATTTAAATCGTCATCATTTGGAAATGAGATTGCGTTCAAACATGAATTGAGATCGCGATTTTTTAACGATTAATCGTGCAGCCCTACTTTATATACTATCTTGGGGTTACATTTGCAAAAAATGCTAAAAACCAAATTCTCAAAAATTAAAAACCAAAATAGACCGAAAATGGAACAAATAAAAAACCGAATGTGGGAAAAAATAAAACTGATTTCATCCGTCTCTGTTTCCTCCCTGGATCTGTTTGGTAATTCTGACCCACGATGTTTCTGTTTCAGTTCTATCAGCATTCTGGGAGCTGATTGGTCCTTACAGCATCATTAGCTGCAATACTTGCTGTTTAATCTCAATATAATACTAGTATTAATATGTTGCAGAACTACAGTCATATAATTCATGCAACAGCTCAAAAAACAGTTTTAATAACACTAACTCAAATCAATATCGGAATCGAATCGAATCTTGATAATCGATTCTGAATCTTAAGAATCGGAATTGAATCGATTCTTGACATTTGAATCGATCCCCGGCCCTAAACCCAACCCTAAACCAGTAACTCAACCCTAACCCTAAAGCCTGATTTATTGCGTTAAACCAACGCAGAGCCTACGCCGTTGCCGTGACGCCGTCGTGAACCTTCGGACTTCTCCGTCACTCCATTTCGCCGCGGTGCAAAACCCCCCCAGAGCGCTAGTGTGATACTTTGTTTTAGTGATGCACCGATTGTTCGGTAACCGAAATTGTTCGGCCGAAAATGGCAAAAAAAACACTTTGGGTGTTCGGTGGAATAAGTGGGAAAAAAACGAACAATTAATAACGGCGTTGTAATATAAGGAAATAGACTGACCGCTCCCGTACCGGTTGCACCACAAACATAAATCGTTGGCCAACCAAAAAGTAACCACATAAGAATTTTACCAACATTCACCAGGAGGTGGAACCAAAACAACATAATGCTGGGAAATGAAAACATGTTCAGTTTTTTATGTTCAATAAATATTTTCTACCTTTTAATTTTGTAAAATATTTTTTTCTTTGAAAAGCCTAAATCAAATGTATTTGATTTATGCAATGGTAAAAAAATTGGCAAAATAAATGAAAAACTGCTGAAGAACCATGTTCGGTATTGTTGGGTATTCGGCCAAGGGTTTATTATTATTTTCGGTTTCGGCCATAAATTTTCATTTCGGTGCATCACTACTTTGTTTAGCTTCCGTTTTTTTTCCGGTCAGAGTGATAAGGACAACTATTGTGCAAAAAACCCCCCCAAAAAAAACGCGTAGCCGCGTACCCTACGGCGTAGGCTCTGCGTTGATTTAACGCCGAACCTAGGGCTGTGCGATTAATCGATTATAAATCTAAATCGGATTTATTAATCACAATCGATGTTAAAAAAAGGAAAATCGGAAAATCGATTTTCCTTTTTTGCAGCTGGCTGCATTACAGACAGAGCTCGTCTAGTCATCTTTGTTTGGTCAAGAAAATTGTAAATGTTGTCACTTTACTAAACTCAAGGAGGATTTACAGTATCTTTCAATTGCACTTCATTCCCAATAGGGAAATGTGTTTGCTATTTTTCTTTAAAAATAAAGATAAAATATTTGAAACAATTTATTCCATTGTCTTTTGTAGTTTTACCAAAAAAATCGAAATCGAAAATCGGGTTTTCAGAGAAAAAAAAAAATCGTGATTTAATTTTTGTCCAAAATCGCCCAGCCCTAGCGGAACCATAATTCGAGTTTAACGCCTCAGGCTGCACTCCAGACACTTTTCTTGGTTTTTCATCATTTCACCTGACGAGCTTCATGAATTATACTGCTATAATGCTTTGGAGCGGCACCTAGTGGTCAGTCCAGGAACTGCGGTTCCCTGGAGTCTCGCGATGCTTTCAGCTTTGAGAGCCGGATGTTGTTGTACGGAGCCAACCTTTCACCTTTTTTTACTGGGATCATCAAACGTTGTGGCTGCCGCCCCCCCCCCCCCCCACACGACAAACACTTTGGTACAGAAAATAGCCGTGTCCTCTGCTGCCAGGGGTGTTGGGTGCCAGCGACGCGACCCAAAGATAACTCATGGGCCGAGAGGCGCTGACAGGCACTCTAACTCCGGGCGACCAAAACACCAACAGACATAAAGTCATAAATAAATACCTTTAACTGCTGCGAGAACCGAGCCCAAGTTTACTCAGACTGCGTTACGGCGGGCGGTCGGACTGGAACACCCGACTGCTGCCGAGGAGCCGGTCCACCAGCGGCAGCAGGAATTAGCACATTAAAATAACTCCGGGCTCGGAGGCGGCGGCTGTGAGGACAGCTGCCGGGCTGGCGGGAGGCGGAGGAACCCGGCTCAGCTTCCAGCGCCACGTGCTTTATCACCGCCACCGCGATTGTTTATCTGAGCGTCGTCAGGGTGCAGAGATAACGCTCAGGACGAGGGAACGTGACCGTTCACCGCGGCATCCAGAGTTCAAGCAGAGACTGCAGAACCACAGCCGGACCAACCTGAGGTTTATGAAGACTGTTCCTCGTTTCAGACGTTATCCCCGAAATAACGCCTGGAAGGAGACCCAGACCGGAAACAAGACTGAAGGGGCTCCACCCAAGTTCTACCAGAGAACCCACCCGTAGCCCCGACCAGATCCCGAGAACTGGACTCCAAACACATCCGACTAGGCCTGTGTTGAAAAAATCGATTTCCCAATTCTAAATCGATTCTCATATTAATTCCTAAAAATCATCATATGTCTAAAGATCAATTTTTTTAATTTTTTTTTTCTCTTTTATTTATTTATGTATTTTTTTTTTTTCATCACTACATTACAACTTTTGGTTATTTTTTTGTTTATCCCCAAAAAAGGAATGTTTTGTTGGACACGAGAATAACTGGTGCCATGTTTTTGCCTTAAAATATGTTTAAAGGTATGAAAACATTAAAGTGTTAGGTTATAATTGCATAAATTGTCTATATTTCATTACTTTATATACTGTCTTGGGGTTACATTTGCAAAAAATGCTAAAAACCAAATGCTCAAAAATTAAAAACCAAAATAGACCAAAAATGGAACAAATAAAAACGGAATGTGGGAAAAAATAAAACCGATTTCCTGCGTCTCTGTTTCCTCCCTGGATCTGTTTGGTAATTCTGACCCACGATGTTTCTGTTTCAGTTCTATCAGCATTCTGGGAGCTGATTGGTCCTTACAGCATCATTAGCTGCAATACTTGCTGTTGAATCTCAATATAATACTAGTATTAATATGTTGCAGAACTACAGTCATATCATTCATGCAACAGCTGAAAAACAGTTTTAATAACACTAACCCAAATCAATATCGGAACAAATCGAATCAAATGCAGAAACACCCACATACAAATGTATGCTGATGATGCAGTTATTCTCACTTCAGCAAAAAACACTCAAGAGGCTGCCCAAATACTCACGAAGGAACTGACTAATATCCACGAGTGGCTCAAAAAATCATGCTTGTTATTAAACACAAAAAAGACTGTCTGCATGTACTTCTCAAAAAAAATAACAAAGGACATCACACACTCTAATGTCTTCCTGGGAGGAGAGGAGCTTGAGCTGGTGAAAGAGTTCAAGTATCTAGGGGTCACCCTAGATTCAACCCTCACCTTCAAGAAACACATCAAAAACATCTCACGAACAATCAATTTTAACCTCTCCAACTTTAAACTGATGAGGCCATCTTTAACTACAGCAGCAGCCAGGGTGTTTCTGCATGCAATGATCTTTTCCTATATTGAATACGGGTTTACAAACTGGTCGTTCTCTACCACAGTCGCACTAAGGCAGATTGAATCGCTTTACAAAAGAGCTATTAAAATATTTGACAAAAAACCTATATGGCATCACCACTGTCACATACTCCAGAAACATAGGTTTCTTAGTTTTGAGAACTTCACCAAATTTAAATATGACTGTGCAATATATAAAATACTAAAAGGGTTGGCACCGCCTCCCTTGTGTCGCCTCCCTTGTCAGACTATGTCAAACAAAATGAAAATAGCAGCTATACGACCAGGGCCACCACAAGAGGGGACTGTATAATATCATATATATCATTACTATTAACTACCTCACATTATAACTGACAACCACAACTAGTCACAATTACAACAATAACTAAGTACCGGACTCTGCATTGCTGCAATCTCAAACTTCATCTACACACCCCGTACAGTTACGTTATTTCCCTTTAAAGAAAATGTTGATTGATGTACACTGTCCCTACCAAATAAAATAATAATAAAAAAAATAAATAAAATCTTGATAATCGATTCTGAATCTTAAGAATCAGAATCTTGACATTTCAATCGATCCCCAGACCTACATCCGACCCCTTCCGGGTCGGTCTTAAATGTCCAGAGGACTGGACTCCAACCACAAGGATCTGTGATCTGATCTGATCTGATTTGTGTGTACTTTGTGTGTCCTAGCTGTGTGAATGTGCTCTGTGTTTTTGTGCCTTTTATGTTTTTTGGTTTTACCCCCCCTGTAAAGCAAAATTCCCCTCTGGGGGACAATAAAATGAAATTGAATTGAATTGAGGATACAGAACGCAGCCGGAGGTCCGGTTCCCCTCCCGGACCTGAGAGGAAAACCCTCAGCCAGGAACAGACGGGGCGGCACCTGAAGGTCCTCATCCAAGGAAACGCTTTAAACCTTTGAGACCATCGTCCAGAGGTCGCTCCAGTGTGGTTACGACGCCTTTAGCCTTTAGCCTAATCAGCTATCAGCGCCTTCCCTGATAAGATAGAGAAGCAGCAACCGGAGAACATCTTATCTGGAACGACTCACGTGGACCAAAACAGACTTCAACTATTTCTAAAGAAACTAGAACAGTTGTTCAGAACATTATTTCGACGAAGGTCTGTGACGTCTCTCAACGACCTGAAACAAACGTCTCCAAGACACAAGGAAGTAGTCTCGTTTCAAGGCTGCTGTGACCTGGACGCCAGAGTCCATCGCCAGTGTCTCGGTCGTGTGTGGAAAAGTTCAACGCCAGTGTCGAGAAAAGTCCGACGCCAGTGTCTCGATCGTGTCTAGAAAAGTCCAACGCCACTTTCTTGGTCGTGTCTAGAAAAGTCCGACGCCACTTTCTTGGTCGTGTCTAGAAAAGTCCGACGCCACTTTCTTGGTCGTGTCTAGAAAGGTCAGACGCCAGTGTCTCGGTCGTTTTTAGAAAAGTCCGACGCCAGTGTCTCGGTCGTTTTTAGAAAAGTCCAACGCCACTTTCTCGGTCGTGTCTAGAAAAGTCCGACGCCAGTGTCTCGGTCGTGTCTAGAAAAGTCAGACGCCACTTTCTCTGTCGTTTCTAGAAAAGTCCGACGCCAGTGTCTCGGTCGTTTTTAGAAAAGTCCGACGCCAGTTTCTCGGTCATGTCTAGAAAAGTCCGACGCCAGTGTCTCGGTCGTTTTTAGAAAAGTCCGACGCCAGTGTCTCGGTCGTGTCTAGAAAAGTCCGACGCCAGTGTCTCGGTTGTGTCTAGAAAAGTCCGACACCAGTGTCTCGGTCGTGTCTAGAAAAGTCCGACGCCAGTGTCTCGGTTGTGTCTAGAAAAGTCCAACGCCACTTTCTCGTCGTGTCTAGAAAAGTCCGACGCCACTTTCTCGGTCGTTTCTAGAAAAGTCCGACGCCAGTGTCTCGGCCGCTTTTAGAAAAGTCCGACGCCAGTTTCTCGATCATGTCTAGAAAAGTCTGACGCCAGTGTCTAGAAAAGTCCGACGCCAGTGTCTTGGTCGTGTCTAGAAAAGTCCGACGCCAGTGTCTCGGTCGTGTCTAGAAAAGTCCGACGCCAGTGTCTCGGTCGTGTTTAGAAAAGTCCAACGCTAGTGTCTCGGTCGTGTTTAGAAAAGTCTGATGCCAGTGTCTCGGTCGTTTTTAGAAAAGTCGCTAGTGTCTCGGTCGTGTCTAGAAAAGTCCGACGCCAGTGTCTCGGTCGTGTCTAGAAAAGTCCGACGCCAGTGTCTTGGTCGTGTCTAGAAAAGTCAGACGCCAGTGTCTCGGTCGTGTCTAGAAAAGTCTGATGCCAGTGTCTCGGTCGTTTTTAGAAAAGTCGCCAGTGTTTAGAAAAGTCTGACGCCAGTGTCTCGGCCGTGTCTAGAAAAGTCCGACGCCAGTGTCTAGAAAAGTCTGACGCCAGTGTCTCGGTCGTGTCTAGAAAAGTCAGACGCCAGTGTCTCGGTCGTGTCTGGAAAAGTTCAACGCCAGTGTCTCGGTCGTGTCTAGAAAAGTACGACGCCAGTGTCTCGGTCGTGTCTGGAAAAGTACAACGCCAGTGTCTCGGTCGTTTCTAGAAAGGTCAGACGCCAGTTTCTCGTTGTGTCTAGAAAAGTCTGACGCCAGTGTCTAGAAAAGTCCGACGCCAGTGTCTCGGTCGTGTTTAGAAAGGTCCGACGCCAGTGTCTCGGTCGTGTTTAGAAAAGTCTGACGCCAGTGTCTCGGTCGTGTCTAGAAAAGTCCGACGCCAGTGTCTCGGTCGTGTTTGAAAAAGTCCAACGCCAGTGTCTTGGTCGTGTCTAGAAAAGTCAGACGCCAGTGTCTCGGTCGTGTCTGGAAAAGTCAGACGCCAGTGTCTCGGTCGTGTCTAGAAAAGTCCGACGCCAGTGTCTCGGTCGTGTTTGAAAAAGTCCAACGCCAGTGTCTCGGTCGTTTTTAGAAAAGTCCGACATCAGTTTCTTGGTCGTGTCTAGAAAAGTCTGACGCCAGTGTCTCGGTCGTGTCTAGAAAAGTCAGACGCCAGTGTCTAGAAAAGTCTGACGCCAGTGTCTAGAAAAGTCCGACGCCAGTGTTTAGAAAAGTCTGACGCCAGTGTCTCGGCCGTGTCTAGAAAAGTCCGACGCCAGTGTCTAGAAAAGTCTGACGCCAGTGTCTCGGTCGTGTCTAGAAAAGTCCGACGCCAGTGTCTCGGTCGTGTCTGGAAAAGTTCAACGCCAGTGTCTCGGTCGTGTCTAGAAAAGTACGACGCCAGAGTCTCGGTCGTGTCTGGAAAAGTACGACGCCAGTGTCTCGGTCGTTTCTAGAAAGGTCCGACGCCAGTTTCTCGTTGTGTCTAGAAAAGTCTGACGCCAGTGTCTAGAAAAGTCCGACGCCAGTGTCTCGGTCGTGTTTAGAAAGGTCCGACGCCAGTGTCTCGGTCGTGTTTAGAAAAGTCTGACGCCAGTGTCTCGGTCGTGTCTAGAAAAGTCCGACGCCAGTGTCTAGAAAAGTCCGACGCCAGTGTCTCGGTCGTGTCTCGGTCGTGTAGAGAAAAGTCTGACGCCAGTGTCTCGGTCGTGTCTAGAAAAGTCCGACGCCAGTGTCTCGGTCGTGTCTAGAAAAGTCCGACGCCAGTGTCTAGAAAAGTCCGACGCCAGTGTCTCGGTCATGTCTAGAAAAGTCTGATGCCAGAGTCTCGGTCATGTCTGAAAAAGTCCAACGCCAGTGTCTCGGTCGTGTCTAGAAAAGTCCGACGCCAGTGTCTCGGTCGTGTCTAGAAAAGTCCGACGCCACTTTCTCGGTCGTGTCTAGAAAAGTCCGACGCCACTTTCTCGGTCGTGTCTAGAAAAGTCAGACGCCAGTGTCTCGGTCGTGTCTAGAAAAGTCAGACGCCAGTGTCTCGTCATGTCTAGAAAAGTCAGACGCCAGTGTCTCGGTCGTGTCTAGAAAAGTCCGACGCCAGTGTCTCGTCGTGTCTAGAAAAGTCCGACGCCAGTGTCTCGATCGTGTCTAGAAAAGTCAGACGTCAGTGTCTCGGTCGTGTCTAGAAAAGTCAGACGCCAGTGTCTCGTCATGTCTAGAAAAGTCAGACGCCAGTGTCTCGGTCGTGTCTAGTAAAGTCCAACACCAGTGTCTCGGACGTTTCTAGAAAAGTCCGACGCCAGTGTCTAGAAAAGTCCGACGCCAGTGTCTCGATCGTGTCTAGAAAAGTCAGACGTCAGTGTCTCGGTCGTGTCTAGTAAAGTCCAACACCAGTGTCTCGGACGTTTCTAGAAAAGTCCGACGCCAGTGTCTAGAAAAGTCCGATGCCAGTGTCTCGGTCGTGTCTCGTTCGTGTCTAGGGAGTCCAGCACTAGTGTCATGACTCTGCCACTAAAGACTAAATCATTAATGAAGCACTTCAAGAGTCAAAGTTGATCTCTGTCTGGACTGGAGATTTTTGTTTTTCCAGCCCTGAGACATTTATTGAACGCCTTGTTAAGGCCCTCTGCATTCACCTCTCTAGAAAAGGAGTGGTAAAACCAGCAGGTCGTATATAAGCTACAAACTTTAGCCAATATATAATAAATAGGCTAGATTTATATCTATTTTTATTCTTATTTTAAATTTCATTCGACTCACACAGTCAAACTACTTTATACATACCTACATTTGTTATTTTTGAAGGGTTGTCAAGTTAAATGGCATGTTGTGATACGGTCATTTTGTACCATTGATGCCTTTGGATGGGGAGAGGTTTGAGGGGGGGGGGGGGTCTTCAAATAACGCTTAGGGCCCCAATTTGGTCAGGGGCAGCCCTGTCAGAGTCTACATGAAACCCGTCAACTGGAGCAGGGAAACGGCTAAAACCTGCAGGGCCGTGGTGGTTCTGGAGGACTGGAACCGACAAACGGATCTATAGATCTCAGTGCTGGTGTCCATAATAAGGCCACGTTTCCACATAGCCGGGTATTTACAAAAACATATATTTCCCCCTCTACTTTTTGAAAAATACCATCATTTACAGAAACCCGCATGAATACGCTGTTAAGGTTCTATGAGCAGCCAAACCTACAGGGGGCAGTGTAACGAGAAGATAAAGTCATGCTAGCCAATCAGAATCCTGGAAAAAAACATCACCAAATGACACGAGTAACTTCCAGTTACTTCCAAGATGAACCAGAGTCTTTGGCTTGGAGTGACAGAGAAGTGGAGTTACTTTTAAGTGTGACGTTAGAATATAAAACAGGTAAAATACAAGAAAATATTGACAGTGGCCAAACTAATTGTAAACACAGGAGTCACTCATGACGCTTCTGTCTCATAATGTGACGTTCTGAAGCCTAAATGTCCGTTTCCCTCCGTTTACAAGCAAACGTGAAGACAGAGTTTTTGCAAATCTCCACTTTGGCCGGAGTTTTAAGAAATGATGGTTTTTGGAGACTTTGAGCTTTGTTTTCGTGTAAACGAACGAACAAAACGCATGAAAACACCACCGTTTTTACTCCGTGGAAACGGGGCCTAAGAGTTCACATCCATGACAACTGTCTGTCTTGGGGGGGGGGTCTATGAGTCATATCAGGTTAAATTATGCAAACATGTATGTATAATTGGAGGTGTGGTGTTTTGACAGCTGGATCTGGTTAAAGGAGAGTTGTCGTCTCTTGACATTACAAATATATATATGCCTAAGCAGAGGTGTCAAGTAACGTAAGTAAGTACAAATACTTCGTTAGCTTACTTAAGTAGAAATTATGGTTATCTATACTTCACTGGAGTAATTATTTTTCAGACGACTTTTTACTTTTACTCCTTACATTTTCACACAATTATCTGTACTTTTTACTCCTTACATTTTAAAAACAGCCTCGTTACTCTATTTCATTTGGGCCTTTAATAAAACTATCCAGTTAAATTGCTCCATCCGGATAGAGTGAATTTGGTTGTGGTTGTTTCAGATGTTCTTGTCCAGTTTTGTTCTTACATCCGTTCCCTC
Organism: Cololabis saira; assembly: GCF_033807715.1. Classification (NCBI taxonomy): domain Eukaryota; kingdom Metazoa; phylum Chordata; class Actinopteri; order Beloniformes; family Belonidae; genus Cololabis; species Cololabis saira. Next base: position 2,462,193 of record NC_084591.1, read on the forward strand.
AGATTCCTGCAACTAAACTTGGATGTACATTCCAATAAAGGTTAGGATAAATGATAACATGAACATGAAGTTTAACTTTTTGCACCATTACAATACTTATAGGCAACTAGTCATCATATCTGCTGCTCTCTGAAACACATGTTAATGCTCAATAGTACACATATATGCTTCTTTAATATATTTGCATTATACTAAGATTCATTCATTTTCAATGGCTTTTTCCCCCCATACATTACTTTTACTTTTATACTTTAAGTAGTTTTGAAACCAGTACTTTTATACTTTTACTTGAGTAAAAAACTTGAGTTGATACTTCAACTTCTACAGGAGTATTTTTAAACTCTAGTATCTATACTTCTACCTGAGTAATGAATGTGAATACTGAAGACACCTCTGCCTAAGGCATATAGGTTTTTAGGTTTTTACTATGGAGGATTTTTTGTGCCAAAATTAAATAAATAAATACATCATTAATTAATAAAAATGTGAATAAAAAAAAGAAAAAAATTGATGTGCAGGGGAACCAATGAGGTGTTTGGAATCCGCCCACCGAGTTTGACGAGTGAAACTGACAGTTTTATATTTACATTTCATGATTCAGCAACACAAAATCATTAATTAAATGTGTCATTAATTAATTCAATGCTGAAATAATAAATATATATTTTTACTTAAAATGAATTGTATTTTAATTAATTAATGAGACATTTCATTCTAATTTTAATTAATTAATTACACATTTAATTAATTAATGATATATTTATTTATTTAATTTTGGCACAAAAAATCCTCCATATTTTACCAACATGGTATTAACCATTAATATATATGCAGACAAGTTAGAAATAAAAAAAATAAAAAAGTATTTCTGAGCCTGTAAACTACAACAGTATAATAAACTCCTGTAATGATGCTTTAGTTTCGGTTCCACCCCAAGAATTGAATTGGTCCCCCCTGGTCCCCCTAGGGAACATGTTCGCAGCTTCCCCCGTCCACATGGACCCGGGGACCAGGAACCGGGTCCGACACCTGCTGCCGGGCTGCACCCGGACCCGCCCGGACCTCCCCGGGACCAGGACCTCACAGGTGCCCCCCCCCAGGACCGGGACCGGTCCCGACCCCAGGACCCGGTCCCGCTCCCCCAGGAAGCCGCGGCGGCTCCAGTTCCGCTTCAGTTCCGCCACCAACACGTTCCGGCTCCGCGAACCTTCAAATAAACTCACCGGGAAAGTGCAGGACTCTTCACTTCCTGGTTCAGACCCGTCCCGGACCCGGACCCGGGTCTCTGATAGTCCTGTCCGCAGTCTGGGCAGCTCTTCTCCTCTTCTTCTCCTCTTCTTTTCCTCCTCTTCTTCTCCTCTTCTCCTCTATTCCTCCTCTATTCTTCTTCACCTCCGTCTCGGATCCGCCGCTTCCGTCCTTTTATTGTTTCTGCACTTTGTTCTGAAGCAGAAGTTTGCTCTGAAGCCGCCGCGGCGTCTCCCTCTAGTGGCCGAACGGCGTCATTACAGTCGAGCCGAGTCTCTGCCGCCATCTAGTGGCCAAACGGCGGAATTACATACATTCATTTTACAACAAAAAGCGGGCTGCGTCCGAAATGATGGAGGATTTTTTGTGCCAAAATTAAATAAATAAATACATCATTAATTAATTAAAATGGGAAGTAAATATATCATTAATAAATTAAATGTGTAATTAATTAATTAAATGCAGTTTTACATTTCATGATTCACACGCAACACAAAATCATTAATTAAATGTGTCATTAATTAATTAAATGCTGAAATAATAAATATATTTTTTTACTTAAAATGAATTGTATTTTAATTCATTAATGACATATTTAATTCTAATTTTAATTAATTAATGACACATTTAATTAATTAATGATATATTTAATTCCCATTTTAATGAATTAATGATGTATTTATTTATTTAATTTTGGCACAAAAAATCCTCCATACGAAATTGCATACTTTTATTATTTATTATTTATATTTATTTGATATGGACATAGCAATTACATTGGACAAACCAGATGCCTTGTTTAAGTGTTTTAGCACAAGTGTTAATTCGCAACACTTGTCCATAGGCAGCTTTTGAAAAGAATAAAGAGCAATAAAATATTAAGATAACAAGAATGGGGGGAAAAAAGGAAAAGAAATAAAAATAATAAAATAAATAAATGAATAATGAAAAAAAAAACAAACAACAAAGCAATTGGAAAGGGAATCAAAGAAATACAAACAATTTTCAATTAGAAACATAAAAAGACAACAAAGCAAGCAGTCAACAAGTTAAGAACTATTCATGTGTACACTGCTGATTAGATTTTAACCACTGTTTGAATCCTTTGTTAAAAGCTTTTGTGTTGGTCTCTAATTTTAACTCAGTGGGTAAAGAGTTCCAAAGTTTTGCCCCTTTACAGAGAGCAGACTGGCAGAAAGAAGTGTTGCATTGTGGGTTGAGACAGTCTCCACTAGTGGGCTCGTGTGGTCGCTCTGCGAGAGCTGTGATGCCTAACGGCCACGTCAGAGAACAGTGTTGACACATGATTATTTAAACATTTAAAGACAAATTTTTAAATACTGAGGTTAATAACATTTTCAAAAGTAAGGAGGTTGTGTTTTCTTAAGATGCGGCAGTGATGCCATTTCATTGGTTTTTGGTCCATGATTTTTATTGCTTGCTTGTATATAGAGACTATAGGTTCCTGTGACCATGATGTGACTTCCACCCTAATGAGTAGCAAAATGAGTGTGCAAGATTTTTTAGTGCGTCCAAAACATTAGTACGTACTCAATAGTATGTACTATCCATACTCATTCCGGAGAATTTTTTTAGTGTGGATTGATGGACACTAGCCGAGCAGAAACGTGTTTGGTTGCTAAGTGATACGTATATGTCATAAGTATAATATTAAGTATAATAATATTATTATATAATATTAATATTATAATATTCGTATATAATAATATTATATAATGTCATCTTGTTTCGGCCAGAATAAACGGTAAAGAGCGGAGCGGAGCTGCTAATGCTGCTGTGACAGGTTACCATGGTAACAACTCCCCCTCCCAACGGCAGGAAGTGCCGTGTGCGCTCTTAATAGTACGTCCAAATTAATGCACACTACTCATATTTACTCAAAAGTGTGCCGAATTTAAGTATACTTTTTAGTATATACTTTTTAGTATGACATTTCAGACGCACCGATTACGGTAAGAATAATTAGCAGAAAACTACGGAAGAGTATCAGGGCCAGGCAGGAGAAAAATAAAAATAATATTTTAGAGGAGGAAGATTTTTTTTTCATTGTGCACTTCGAGAAAAAAGTGGAAATGTCGAGAGAAAAAAGGCAAAATGTCAAGAAAAAAGTTGAAAGGTCGCGATTAATGTAGTACAATTTTGAGAAAAAAGTCAAAATTTCGTGAATAAAGTTGAAAAGTTGAAAAAAAAGGCAAAATTTCGACTTTATTCACGAAATTTCAGCTTTATTCTTGAAATTGTATTTCAACATTAATCTCGACATTTCGACTTTTTTCTACTACTGCTACTACGGAGAAAAATAAAAATTATATTTTAGAGGAGGAAGATTTTTTTTCATCATGCACTTCGAGAAAAAAGTTGAAATTTCGTGAATAAAGTTGAAAAGTTGAAAAAAAAGGCAAAATTTCGACTTTATTCACGGAATTTCGACTTTATTTTTGAGTTTCAACATTAATCTCAACATTTACACTTTTTTCTCGACATTTACACTTTTTTCTCAAAGTGCACAATGAAAAAAAAATCTTCCTCCTCTAAAATATTTTTATTTTTCTCCTGCCTGGCCCTAATACTCTTCTGTAGAAAACAATATAGTCATCCTTCAAATCCATTATTCCTTCAGTTAAAACTGTTGAAATGTCTTGAATTGACCACAGAATTCTGCAAGTTATGTGGAAACCTCATAAGAAAATGTTGCCAATCAATATACAGAAAAAATATGAAAAAACTGAAAATAAGTATAACTTAAAAGGAACAGAGATGTTTAAAAAACCAAAATTCAGGACAAAATTAATGGAACGTTGTGTTTCTGTAAAAGGTATCAGTTTATGGAACAATCTGGATACAGAAGCCAAAGAATGCAAATCAAACATTACATTTAAAAGAATAATAAAAGCCAGTTTGATGAAGAAATATCATGATAATTGTTAAGTTAGGTGGGTTTTCTTTTTTTTCTCTCTCTCTTTCTAGTATCATTGTCATATATTTTTTCTTTGAATCAAAAAAGAATACGACTATCTGTGTTTGACGACAGATATTTTGTGTTATTTATAACTTTGTTGTAGTTTTTTTCTTTGTTTTTTTTTTAAATTACGTTTATAGGAAATGGGTTTTTTTAAATTGCGTGATTTTTTTTGTTTTTTTATTATTACATTAATTGAAATTTGATTTCTTAGGAAAAGAGGACAGATAAAATAAGCTTTATCTTCTTTCTGTTCCCTTTCATTCAAGGAAAGAGATTTGTTGTAATTATATTGAACTGTTTTGATTTTCTTCTAATGAATGAAATAAAGAATAAAATGGAGTGAAAAATGACAGCGCGGCAGCGTCTGGTGCTGCTGAGCCGAGTTTCTGCCGCCATCTGGCGGCCACGCGGCGCATTGCAGCTGCGGTTATTTTCTTCAACGCTGCAAGACCAGGACCAGGACCAGGACCAAGACCAAGTCAAGACCAACACCCCCTCCACCTCAGAAACTACTATCTAGTCTCTAACTAGTCCTCTAGCAGAATAACCAGCCCCTCCACCTCAGAAACTACTAACTAGTCCCTAACTAGTCCTCTAGCAGAATAACCAGCTCCAACACCCCCCTCCACCTCAGAAACTACTAACTAGTCCCTAACTAGTCCTCTAGCAGGATAACCAGCTCCAACACCCCCCTCCACCTCAGAAACTACTAACTAGTCCCTAACTAGTCCTCTAGCAGAATAACCAGCTCCCTCCACCTCAGAAAAGGAAGGAAGAGTAAATGTTACTAATTTAAATTGGACTGAATTTGGAAATGAAACCTGAATTTTACATATTAAAGATTGAAACTACATTATTTACCATTATAGTAATCAGATTACACTGATGAACTGGTGATACCAGATTCTGTCACCTTGGTGCAACGGCACCTCAGTTATCCAAGTCCGAGACCTGGAGAGACCCAGGCTGGAGAACTACAAGTCCACTTTGCGGTTGCATAATTCTAATAAGATAAAATATTGTTTGTTAGACAAGCTTATAGACAGATACATTGTATTTGTCTTCAGTCACCAGAAACATTCACACAGACGTATAAAGAAGTCATGTGGTGGTGAGGGATCAGCTGACTGCTGCAGCCTCCTGAGGGGATGAGGGGTTTCCTGGGGATGTTTTTAGGGGCCAGAGGAACATTAAACGATCAAAGTTTCTTTTGCTGTCATT